>NC_057814.1:599472024-599548213 GCF_018294505.1 Triticum aestivum
GACGAGGATGCGGGATAGGCATCGTCGACGTCGATGCCGGAATAATTGCTTTAACTATATAAATAACAACAAATGTGACATGTTCAAAATATGACATGTCCACTTCAAAACGAATCAACCTAGAATACTGTTAAATACACCTAAAAATAAACTAGTTCTATAGTAAAATTTTAATTAGATCATCAAATCTCATATACCTAAATTTTCTTACTAAAAATAAACTAGTTCTATTAATTCAACGAAACACTTACTATAAATAAAAATAAACTAGTTCTTACTAAAAATGAACTAGTTCAACTAGTTCTATTAATTTTCTTACTAAAAATACACTAGTTCTATTAATTCAACTAGTTATTTCTAAAAATAAACTAGTTCTATTAATTTTCTTACTAATTATATTAAACACTACTGCCCTAGTTCTTAAGCATCTACAAGTACTAACTAATTAGATGAACCCTACCTAGGGACTACTGCCCTAATTAGCATCTAATTTTATGAACCCTAACTAATTTGATGCACTCTAAAATTTGATGAACCGTAGGAACCCTAGCTAGGCAGAGGTAGGGGAGGAGGAGGAGGAGGTGTAGGTGTGCTCACCTCGGGCGCTGGCGGAGTTAGGGAGCGGCCGAGGGAGGGGCAGGCGGCGTCGAGGACGGAGTCGGGGCTCAGCCGCGCGGCGGAGGGCGGCGATGTAGGGCGACATCGAGGTCGGGGTCGCGGGCGGCGTGGTGGGCGCGCGGAGGGCGACGGGAGAGCGCGCGGCGGCCGACTGCGTTGCAGGGCGACGACGGCGGCGACGGCAGACGAGTTCGATTTGGGGGAAGTGGTCGTGGGGAAGAAGAACCGCGCGGTTAAGTCAAAAATAGCAGTAGCGCGTTCCAGGAAAAGCGCTACTGCTACATTAGCTATAGCTAACTTAGCTATAGCGCTGGCTGACAAAACGTGTTACTGCTAAGTTTGCTATAGCGCCTGTCCTGAAAGCACGGTGCTGCTACGCCTTTCTCCTTTATTTTTATTTTTCATTTGTTTTCCTTCACATTTTCTTTTTTTCCTTCCCCTTTTTCTATTTCATTCACTTTCATTTACTTTTCTATATGTTTTTCATTTTAATTTCCTTTCATTAGCAGTAGCGCTTTCTGCGTAAAACACGCTGCTACAACAACCTTAGCAGCAGCGCGCTTTGCTTAAGCTCGCTACTACTATTGGTAGCCTGGCGAGAACAGTAGGGGAATTGTAGTTGTAGCGCTTCTTCCCTGAGACGCGCTACTGCTATAAACTTAGCTGCAATGCTTCGTTTGCCACACGCTAGTGGTAAGTAGTAGTAGCGCTTGTTTTTGTCCCGTGCTACTGGTAAGATTCTGTGTATAAGGTTTTCCCTAGTAGTGTGGCCAGTTCAATGTCTCTGGCTCGACCCCTTTAGCAAGCAGGTCATTCTCAGCCTTGTCCCACAACGGTCGGGCTTTGAGGTAGCCACCCGACCCCGTGCGATGGTGATGCTCCTTCTTTGCAGCATTTATCTTGTTTGTCGCTGACATCTTCTTACTCTTCTCCGATGTCTTGTTGTCCATAAATGCGGGCCAGTGATCTCTTATCTTCTCAAATCGGCCGGTGAATTATGGATTCTTCCCTTTGTCGACAAACGTTGATTTCAACTCATTCTTCCACCTCCTGAATAGATCTGCCATCTTCTTAAGAGCTTGAGCCTTGACCAATGGCTCTATAACTGGCTTATCCGGATCCTCCTCTGGCGGGCGCGGTATAAAGATCATCTTTCTGTCTATCATTGACATAAGGAACTTGAGGGTCTTCATTCTTAGGCTTATTCCATTGGTGGATGCTGATCGGGATCATGTCCCTAACAAGAACCCCGCACTCAGCAGAAAATGCTTCCTTGGTACGGCTGGGTTCAATCGGTTGGCCATCGCCCGCGATTGCTGTGATCGTGAACCTTTCATCCTCGCTCAACCTTTTCTTCGGGCCTCGTCTCGTTACCGAAGTTTGGCTCGATCCGGAGGGCTAGAAAAGAAGAAAGAAGAGAGTAATATGTGTACATACCAAAACAATTAATGCATCAATTAGCTAGTCAGCACAAGCTTAATTAATATATATACCTTGCCGGACTTTGCACCAGCTCCCTCCTCTGTTCGGTCACTGGAGTCGTCATCACGGTCTCCTTCTTCCACCAACATTCGGTCACCGGAGCAATCATGATCATGTCCTTCCACCTCCATTGTTTGATCACCGGAGCCTGCTTCACCCTCTCCTTCCAGACCATCGGTGTCGTTGATATACGACAAGACATCACCTCCGCCGAGGATTATGTCCCCCAACAACTATTCTGTTTCCAAGTCTCGGTGATCCATAATTTCTGCCAATATTACAACATTGCAATTAATATACAAACATGACAGATGGATATATTAGTGGCAAACGTCGACCTAGCTAGCTCGACGTTTCTACGGTTTGGGTGGCCTTGAAAACGCTTCTAGGGTTTGGGGTGGCCTCGGCAACGCTTCTAGGGTTTGCGGTGGCCTCGACGCTTCTAGGGTTTGGGGTGGTCTCGCGACAACGCTTCTAGGGTTTGGGGTGGCCTCGCGGCAACGCTTCTAGGGTTTGGGTGGCCTCGATGCTTCTAGGGTTTGGGGTGGCCTTGCGGCAACGCTTTTAGGGTTTGGGGTGGCCTCGCGGCAACGCTTCTAGGGTTTGGGCCGGACCGCCTCTCTCATGAATGTCCGACGTCCGGACCGAAAAGGGATTTAACAAAATGACGCCATTCTGGATGTGCAGAAGATGGTCCCTATTTTGCCTGGTCTCATCTACCCTTCTATATGTCACGTTGTCTAGTGTCAAAGGATTCAAGAAAACCATGGCTTCATCATTATCCAGAAGTAACAGGCGCATGATGGTATGAGGCTCGCTAAAATTATTTTGGAGCGGAGTCCTGATAGGATAATTCGCCTTTTGGTACGAAGTTCAGCAAGAGCCTTTCGAATATCGCTATTTGGATGGCCTTTGCTGAAGTTAGTACCAAAAAGCGAATTATCCTATCAGGACTCCGTTCCAAAATAATTTTGGAGAGCTCCATCCCATCATGCACCTGTTAGTTCTGGCTAATTGTGAAACCATGGATTTCTTCAATACTTTGACACAAGAGAATGTTCACATATAAAATGGTAGATGAGATCAGAAAAAATATCGATCAACTTAATTATGCACATCCATAATGTGGGCATTCTTGATAAATCTCTTATAAATCTCGAGAGAGTTTATCGGGCAGGGGCGGGAGGGGGTAGGAGATCGACAATGTTTTTTTCTAGGGTATGGGTGTCCTCGAGAGTTGGTCGAGCGAGAGGGGGTAGATCGACGTCTCCCTCTCGACCCCTCGGCGATCCTCGACCCTCGACCTCTCGACGACCCTCGACCCTCGATCCCTCGGCGACCCTCGACCCTCTACCCTAGTTCCCGACCCTCGACCGCTCGGCGATCGTCGACACCCTCGTTCCCGATAAAAATTAAGAAGAGGAAGAAGAAGAAAAAAAAGAGGAGAAGAAGAAAAAATTCTTCTTCTCCTCTATTCCTTCTTCTTCTCCTTTTTTTTCTTCTATTTTTTTCTTCTTCTCCTCTATTCCTTCTTCTTCTCCTCTTTTTTGTCTAAATCTTCCTCTTCTTTTTTTTTTCTCCTCTTCTTCCTCTCCTCTTCTTCTCTTTTTTCTCCACTTTTTTCTCTCCTTCTTTTTCTTCCTTCTTCCTTCTCCTTCTTTTCCATACATATAAAAAGTTAAAAAAAGTTCTCTTCCATCTCATCTCATCTCATCTCCACGAAACATCTATCTATCACATCTAAAAAAATAGAGCAGATTTAAAAATTTAAAACATCATGCATATTACAATTGAAAAATACATACATACATACAAAAATACATCTAAAAAATACATACATACATACAAAAAATACATCTAAAAAATACATATATCTAAAAAATAAATACATACATATATGAACATCTAAAAACATGTAAAAACATCTACAAACATGTAAAAAAAGCATATATAAAAAAAGCAACGCGGCGGCGGAGGCGGCGGGGCAGGGCAAGGGCGCGGTGCTCACATAGGGAGGCGTCGGGGCAGGGGCAGTGGGGCACGGCGGGCGGCGTCGGGGTGGGCAGGAGCGCACGGCGTGCGGCGTTGGGCCAGGCGGGCAAGGGCGCACGGCGGGCGGTGTCGGGGCGGGCAGGGGTGCGGGGAGTGGCGCCGATGTCGGGGCTGAGGGCGTCGGCGACGGCGCGGTAGAGCAGCCTGACGGCGTCGGGGCAGCGCTCGGCGGCGATGGTGACGAGGAGCAGCTGGGGCGTCGGGGCGGAGAAAGAACTGGTTTTTGCAGAAACTGCTAAGTGCTTTCTTATATACACAAAGGTTTGATCCCGGTTCGTGGCACCAACCGGGACCAATGCCCCCCTTTAGTCCCGGTTGGTGCCACCAACTGGGACAAAAGGTCTCTATTCAGTAGCCCAAAGGGCGGGAAACAGAGACCTTTGGTCCCGGTTAGCGCACCAACCGAAAAGAGACCTTTGGTCCCGGTTGGTGGCACCAACCAGGACTAAAGGGGGGCATTGGTCCCGGTTGGTGCCACGAACCGGGACCAAAGGTGGGCATTGGTCCTGGTTCGAGCCACCAACCGGGACCAATAGCCTGTGACTGGTACAGCCGTAGTGGATGTTTAGTCCCACCTCGCTAGCTGAGGGGCTTGCGCACCAGTTTATAAGCGCGGCTGTGCCTCCCCTTTCGAACTCCTCTAAACTGCAGGCCTACGGGCCTAATATGACACTGCTATGCCTGTGGGCCTACTGGGCCCGCCACGGCCTTGCATCCTGGCCCAACATACTAGTTGGCTTTCTAGTCGTATGCAGGGCGTGGTGGATCTGTAGGCAGCATTTTTTTAAATGTTTGTGTGTACTTTTTTTGTTTTATGCTTTACTTAAGTTTTTAGATTTTTTTTCGAGTGATTCATTTTTCCTTAGGTAATACTTAGGTTATTTTAAATGTCTTTTTAAATCAAAAACACACTTTATTATTTTAGTTTGCTATTAAAGTTTCTAAAAAAATTCTTTATGAAAATTCTTTTTGCTATTAATTTTTTGAACAGAAAATACTTTGATAATTTTAGTTGCATCAATTTTATATAAGTTTTGTTTCAAAAATACTAGAGGTTTATAAAGGCTTTTTAGTTGATTCCTTTGGCTATTATAGTTTTATAAAAGCTTTTCAGTTGATATTTTTTAGTGATTCATTTTACTTTAGGTAATTTTTAGGTTATTTTAAATGTTTGCTTTAATCAAAAATAGATTTTGTTATTTTAGTTTGCTAATAAAGTTTCTAACAAAAAAATTCTTTATGAAAACTCTTTTTGCTATAAATGTTTTGAACAGAAAATACTTTGATAATTTTAGTTGCATAAATTTTATATTATTTTTGTTTCCAAAATACTAGAGGTTTATAAAAGCTTTTTAGTTGATTCCTTTGGCTATTAGAGTTTTATAAAAGCTTTTCAGTTGATTTTTTTGAGTGATTCATTTTACTTTAGGTAATTTTTAGGTTATTTTAAATGTCTGCTTTAATCAAAAACATATTTTGTTATTTGATTTGCTATTAAAGTTTCTAACAAAAAAATTCTTTATGAAAATTCTTTTTGCTATTAATGTTTTGAACAGAAAATACTTTGATGATTTTAGTTGCATAAATTTTATATAATTTTAGTTTCTAAAATGCTAGAGGTTTATAAAATCTTTTTAGTTGATTCGTTTGGCTATTAGAGTTTTATAAAAGCATTTTAGTTAATTCTTTTTGCTATTGAAGAATATTATATTTTTTTAGTTGATCATAACAGAATATTTTAATTGATTATTTTTAGTTCATTCTTTTTGCTATCAGTTCATTTATTTTGCTATAAGTTCATTCTTTGAGCTAAATGACCCTGAAATTGAAAAGCACTACAAATGAACTCTGAAAAAGTTGCAAGTTGGCATGGTATAATTATTTCACCCACATAGCATGTGCTAAAAAGTTTAGTGGGTTACTGCAAAAACTGGATGCACTTCGTGTACAAAATGGACAATCTCTTTCGAAGTATCAGGGTTTCAGACGAAAACTCATCTGTTACAAAGGAATTTCATTTTTTCGAACTTATTTGAACTCCAGACTTTTTGTGTGTTCAAAATGCACCGTTCAAAGCCACATCATCAATTTTCAACGCTTTCTGACTTCATTTGTTATTTTTCATGCATTTACTGATTTTGTTAGCTATATGACCCTGAAATTGAAAAGCACTACAAATGAACTCTGAAAAGGTTGAAAGTTGGCATGGTATAATCATTTCACCCGCATAGCATGTGCTAAAAAGTTGAGTGGGTTACGGCAAAAACTGGATGTGCTTCGTGTACAAAATGGACAATCTCTTTTGAAGTATCATGGTTTCGGACGAAAACTCATCTTTTACGAAGGGATTTCATTTTTTTGAACTTACTAGAAAACAGACTTTTTGTGTGTTCAAATGCACCATTCAAAGCCACATCATCAATTTTCAACCATTTCTGACTTCATTTGTTATTTTTCACGCATTTACAGATTTTTTTAGCTATATGACCATGAAATTGAAAAGCACTACAAGTAAACTCTGAAAAGGTTGAAAGTTGGCATGGTTTCATCATTTCACCCATATAGCATGTGCTAAAAAGTTGAGTGGGTTACGGCAAAAACTGGATGCACTTCGTGTACAAAATGGACTATCTCTTTCGAAGTATCAGGGTTTCGGACCAAAACTCATCTGTTATAAAGGGATTTCATTGTTTTGAACTTATTTGAACACCAAACTTTTTGTGTGTTCAAAATGCACTATTCAAAGCCTCATCATCAATTTTCAACCCTTTCTGACTTCATTTGTTATTTTCATGCATTTACTGATTTTTTAGCTGTATGACCCTGAAATTGAAAAGCACTACAAATGAACTCTAAAAAGGTTGAAAGTTGGCATGGTATCATCATTTCACCCACATAGCATGTGCTAAAAAGTTGAGTGGGTTACGACAAAAACTGTATGCACTTCATGTACAAAATGGAGAATCTCTTTCGAAGTATTAGGGTTTCAGACGAAAACTCATCTGTTACAAAAGGCATTTCATTTCTTCACATGTAACTGCAGTGATATTCTAGATCAAAGGCATCATCATAATAGTTGTGAAGAGAAAGTCTTCACTTTTTCTTCGCTTGTTTCCTTTGCTTATTGCGCCGTAACCATGGATAATCTTCATCGTTTAATAGGGTGCTTGGGTCAGCCTTGACTTTGAAGGGAGGAATTTCATGAAACTTTTCATAATCTTCAGAAATGTTTGTCTTGCCCTCCAATACCACAATGTCTCTTTTTCCTGAAAGAACTATGTGGTGCTTTGGCTCATCGTATGATGTATTTGCTTCCTTATCTTTTCTTTTTCTCGGTTTGGTAGACATGTCATTCACATAGAAAACATGCGCCACATCATTGGCTAGGACGAATGGTTCGTCCGCGTACCCAAGATTGTTCAGATCCACTGTTGTCATTCCGTACTGTGGGTCTACCTGTACCCCGCCTCCTCACAGATTGAACCATTTGCACTGAAACAAAGGAACCTTAAAACCATGTCCGTAGTCAAGTTCCCATATGTCCACTATGTAACCATAATATGTGTCCTTTCCCCTCTTGGTTGCTGCATCAAAGCTGATACCACTGTTTTGGATGGTGCTCTCTTGATCTTGGGCGATCGTGTAAAATGTATTCCCATTTATCTCGTATCCTTTGTAAGTCAATACAGTCGAAGATGCTCCCCTGTCCAACGAGTACAGCTCATCACAAACAGTGTTGTCTCCTTTGAGACGTGTTTCCAAACCAACTGCCGAAAGTCCTGATGTGTTCACATGTAATCCAGTCGTCACACTGCTCCGGGTGTTTGAAGCGCAGAATGTTCTTGTGTTCATCAACATACGCGGTCACCAAGGTAGAGTTCTGTAGAACTCTGTAGTGTGTTTGAGACCAAGAATGCCCATTATTGAGTCCCTCCTAGCGTGCCTTTTCCAGTCAGTCTCCCCTCATACCGTGATTGAGGGAGACCAATCTTCTTAAGGCCAGGAATGAAGTCAACACAAAACCCAATGACATCCTGTGTTTGATGGCCCATGGAGATGCCTCCTTCTAGCCTAGCGCGGTTACGGATATATTTCTTTAGGACTCCCATCAACCTCTCAAAGGGGAACATATTGTGTAGGAATACAGGGCCCAGAATGAAAATCTCGTCGACTAGATGAACTAGGACGTGCGTCATGATATTGAAGAAGGATGGTGGGAACACCAGCTCGAAACTGACAAGACATTGTGCCACATCACTCCTTAACCTTGTTAGGATTTCTGGATCGATCACCTTCTGAGAGATTGCATTGATGAATGCACATAACTTCACAATGGCTAATCGAACATTTTCCGGTAGAAGCCCCCTCACTGCAACCGAAAGCAGTTGCATCATAGTCAGGTGGCAGTCATGAGACTTTAGGTTCTGGAATTTTTTCTCTGCCATATTTATTATTCCCTTTATATTCGACAAGAAGCCAGACGGGACCTTCATACTAAGCAGGAATTGAAAGAAGATTTCCTTCTCTTATTTGGTAAGAGCGTACCTGGCGGGACCTTCATACTGCTTTGGAGGCATGTCATCTTTTTCGTGCAAACGTTGGAGGTCCTCCCGTGCCTCCGGTGTATCTTTGTCTTCCCATACACGCCCAAGAAGCCTAGAAGGTTCACGCAAAGGTTCTTCGGCATGTCGATTGAAGAGTGGACCTCTAGGTCTTTCCAGTAGGGTAGGTCCCAAAATATAGATTTCTTCTTCCACATGGGTGCGCGTCCCTCAGCGTCATTCGGAACAAATAGCCCGCCGGGACCCTTTCCAAATATTAAGTGTAAATCATTGACCATAGCAAGTACGTGATCACCGGTACGCATGGCGGGCTTCTTCTGGTGATCTGCCTCGCCTTTGAAATGCTTGCCTTTCTTTTTGACATTGATGGTTGGTCGGAACAAATCGACGATGCCCCAGGTACACATTCTTCCTGCATTTGTCCATGTATATACTTTCGGTATCAGCTAAACAGTGCGTGCATGCATGGTATCCCTTGTTTATTTGTCCTGAAAGGTTACTGAGAGAAGGCCAATCATTGATGGTTACAAACAGCAACGCATGCAGGTCAAATTCCTCCTGTCTGTGCTCATCCCACACGTACACCGTTTCCATTCCACAGGTGTAAAAGTTCTTCAACTAATGGCCTTAGGTACACATCAAAGTCATTGCCGGGTTGCTTAGGGCCTTGGATGAGAACTGGAATCATAATGAACTTCTGCTTCATGCACAACCAAGGAGGAAGGTTATAGATACATAGAGTCACGGGCCAGGTGTTGTGATTGCTGCTCTGCTCCCCAATAGAATTAATGCCATCCGCGCTTAAACCAAACCATACGTTCCTTGTGTCACCTGCAAACTCCTCCCAGTACTTTCTCTCAATTTTTCTCCACTACGACCCGTCAGTGGGTGCTCTCAACTTCTCGTCTTTCTTACGGTCCTCTCTGTGCCATCGCATCAACTTGGCATGCTCTTTGTTTATGGAGAGACGTTTCAACCGTGGTATTATAGGAGCATACCACATCACCGTCGCAGGAACCCTCTTCCTGGGGCGCTCGCTGTCAACATCACCAAGGTCATCTCGTCTGATCTTATACAGCAATGCACCGCATACTGGGCATGCGTTCAATCCGTGTATGCACCGCGGTAGAGGATGCAGTCATTAGGGCATGCATGTATCTTCTGCACCTCCAATCCTAGAGGGCATACGACCTTATTTGCTGTGTATGTACTGTCGGGCAATTCGTTATCCTTTGGAAGCTTCTTCTTCCATATTTTCAGTAGCTTCTCAAATCCTTTGTCGGGTACACCATTCTCTGCCTTCCACTGCAGCAATTCCAGTACGGTACCGAGCTTTGTGTTGCCATCTTCGCAATTGGGGTACAACCCTTTTTTGTGATCCTCTAACATGCGATCGAACTTCAGCTTCTCCTTTTCACTTTCGCACTATCTCTTTGCATCAACAATGACCCGGCGGAGATCATCATCGGGCACATCGTCTGGTTCCTCTTGATCTTCAGCTTCCCCCGTTGCAGCATCACCGTATTCAGGGGGCACATAGTTGTCATCATCCTCTTCTTCTTTGATGTGTTCCATCATAACCCCTATTTCTCCGTGCTTGGTCCAAACATTATAGTGTGGCGTGAAACCCTTATAAAGCAGGTGGGTGTGAAGGGTTTTTTAGTCAGAGTAAGACTTCGTATTCCCACAGCTAGGGAATGGACAACACATAAAACCATTCTGCTTGTTTGCCTCAGCCACTGCGAGAAAATTATGCAGGCCCTCAATGTACTCAGAGGTGCGTCTATTACCGTACATCCATTGCCGGTTCATCTGCATGCATTATATATAATTAAGTGTGTCAAAAACCATTGCAGAACATCATGAATAGATAAGTGACCAAATTAATAGAAGTTCATCATCACATTAAAACCAAAGTACATACATAGTTCTCATTGAACAACATATAGCTCTCCAGAGCATCTAATTAAACCATACATTGAAATTATGTAAAATATTTAAATGCAACAACAAATGCGATCACAATCGCAACCAAGGTAACAATTGATCCAACGGCATAGTGATACCAAGCCTCGGTATGAATGGCATATTTCCCAATCTTTCTAATGTTCAAGCGCATTGCATCCATCTTGATCTTATGACCATCAACGACATCCGCAACATGCAACTCCAATATCATCTTCTCCTCCTCATTTTTTTTAATTTTTCCTTCAAGTAATTGTTTTCTTCTTCAACTAAATTTAACCTCTCGACAATAGGGTTGGTTGGAATTTCCGGTTCACATACCTCCTAGATAAAAAAAGTCTGTTACGTTGGTCGGCATAATTGTCATAAACAATAGATGAACCAAATAGTTATAAAATATAATATATATACCACATCCGAATCATAGACAGGACGAGGGCCGACGGGGGCGGATACCAAAACCATCACACTATATAATAACAAACAATAATAAAAGTAAGAAAATTATACAAGTATCTATCTAAATCATACAAGTAAGAATTTTTTTCTTTTAGAAAGAAGATAAGAACAAGAGGCTCACTACGGTGGTGCCGGCGACGAGATCGGCGCGGGCGATTAACGGCGGTGAAGACGGGGACGGGACGTGACGGACCGCTAAACCTAGACAAATCTTGAGGAAAATGGAGCTTGAAGAGGAGAAAGCTTAAGTAGTGTGGCTCGGGCATTTCATCGAACACCTCATGTGCATAGGAGGTGAGCTAGAGCACCACAAAGCCCTCCCCTCGCAGGCCAGAGAAAACAGAGCAGTGGAGTGCTCTGCTCGCGGGAGAGGGGGTATATATAGGCACCTCATTGGCCCCGGTTCGTGGCTGGAACCGGGACTAAAGGCCGCCCTTTGGTCCCGGTTCCAGCCACGAAGTCCCGGTTCCAACCGGGACAAAATGAGGAGATTTTTGATTGAAAAGATTATTTTTAGCATTTTAAATGCATGAAAAATCAGAAAGTTTTTTCCCACATAGTAATTAGAAGGTTTTGTTGTCCTGCAAAGTTTGAAGTTTATACGTTGTTTCGTTTAAGAGAAAAAAAGGACAAATGTGCCTGCACGGATCGCAATGCAAAAATGGATGGCTAATATAAGGGGTACCATGTAGCTCAAGCTACACAAAACCACACTCATCGCACTTTGAGGTTGCGATGTTGGCCTTCAAGGATATCATGCAGAGAGGGCGTTTGCCTGATCTTTGCCCATGGTGGTCATTGGCTGATGGCTGGGACTGATCTATAGGGTTCTCCACAGCCCCTTCAAAACACGTGACCCCATGTACATACTTGGTTTTTCACCTCTTCCCTTCAATATGAATAGGTAGTATTCATGCCGGTTACTCGGAAAAAAAAAGATCTTAATCTTTCACATGTGATCATAGCATCTGTCTAAATGGAAGTTGTCTACAACATTGACAAGGTTCCTTCAACGCATTATGCTTTGGTGCTTCAATGCATTATGCTTCGGTGCTTCATGTGATTAAAGAGAGCAGGAAGGAGTTTAAGAATGTGATGTTTCGTTTTGAGATTAGGGAGGCTAATTTTGAAGCTCGTGCTCTCGCAAAAGCAACTTCATCTCTCCTTGTAGGGCACCATTTGGGGCTAGGGATTGTTCCGGAGATTATTTGTATTCCTTTTGTTATGAACCTTTAATAAAATAACTAGTTACCGTAAAAAAAGGCCCGAAGGATCACCGTTTGTTATCTGAGACGCCTTGTGTGCTGCAGGACGTGCCTGTAAGATAACAGTATCGGGCTGCAATTGCACGCCTCGATTGATTTCATTGATCAACATATATACACGTACAGACTTGCAATACAAGTTAGCTTAGCTAGGTCGGTTTGAACTATACATGGAAACCGACAGTGTATCATGATCCTGTCCTTCTATCCTACTCGGACATGTTGCCGTATTCTCATCTAACACGCCCCCGCAGGCTGAACCATCTCTGATGTGAAGACTGGACCTGAACTCAGCAAATAAATGTGTCGATAACCCCTTTGTAAAAATATCTGCAAACTGTGAGTTGGATGGAACATGTAGTACACGAAGAGCACCAAGAGCAACCTTCTCCCGAACAAAGTGGATATCCAGCTCAATGTGTTTAGTACGTCGATGTTGGACAGGGTTAGCTGACATATAAACTGCAGAGATGTTGTCACAATACACAATAGTAGCATTGTCAAGCGGGCAATGTAATTCACCCAGGAGATGACGAAGCCAACATGTCTCTGCAACAGTGGTAGCAATGGCCCGATATTCAGCCTCGGCGCTGCTACGGGACACAGTCGGCTGTCGAGAGAAGACCAAGAAATCAAATTGTCCCCCAAAAACACACAAAACCCTGACGTCGAGCGACGAGTATCCGGGCAACCTGCCCAATCGGCATCCGAGTAGGCAACAAGGTTATGAGAGGAAGATTTATAAAGAGTGAGACCATGATCAAGAGTTCCTTTGAGATAACGAAGAATACGTTTGATGAGAAGAGAATGTGGTTCACGAGGATCATGCATATGAAGACAAACTTGATGAACAACATAGGCAATTTCAGGACGAGTGAGAGTAATGTATTGAAGAGCTCCTGCAAGACTACGATAATGAGAAGGGTCGGAAACTGGTGGACCTGCTGTAGCAGAGAGTTTGGACTTAGTATCGATTGGTGTAGGAGAAGGATTGCAATCTCGCATGCCGGCATGAGACAACACATCAAGAATATACTGACGTTGAGACAAGTGAATGGTTGAAGAGGTGCGAGTGACAGAAATACCAAGAAAATGATGAAGGGAGCCAAGATCTTTCATAGAAAATTCGGAACTGAGTTTAGCAATGATGGTGTGAAGAATAACAGAAGAAGATGGGGTGAGAATGATATCATCGACATAAAGGAGTAGGTAAGCAGTGTGGTTGTCATGATGAAGAACAAAGAGAGAAGCATCAGATTTAGATTCAAGAAAACCAATAGTACGAGCGTAGGAAGCAAAGCGATGAAACCAGGCACGCGGAGCTTGTTTAAGACCGTAGAGAGATTTATGAAGACGACATACATGTTTAGGAAAACGTGGATCAACAAACCCGGAGGGTTGATTGCTATAAACCTCTTCATCAAGATTGCCGTGTAAGAATGTGTTTTTAACATCGAGTTGATGGATTGGCCAGGATTTAGAGAGAGCGAGGGAGAGAACTACCCGAATAGTAGAGGGCTTGACGATAGGACTGAATGTTTCATCAAAATCAATGCCGGCCTGCTGTGTGAATCCTCGAACTACCCAACGAGCTTTGTGACGGGAAAGAGATCCATCGGAGTTGAATTTGTGACGAAATATCCATTTGCCACTAACAATGTTGGCACCCGGAGGGGGAGGGACCAGAGTTCAAGTGCCGTTTTCGAGAAGAGCATCGTATTCATCTTGCATGGCTTGACGCCAGGAAGGATCATGGAGAGCTACTAGATAGTTATGTGGAATAGGGGATGAGATAGTAGCAGAAAGGTTGAGACGTGGGCGAGGTCCTAGAAGCCGACCAGTGGTGAGACGTGTCCGATGGACCGGTGGAAGTGGTGGTGGTGGAGGAATGGGAGACACAGGTACTGGTGCTGCTGGTGAGGCAGGCGCCGAGGCCCCAGTAGTAGCAGAAACGGGAGAAGGCGGGTCGGGTGGGGATGCTGCCGCGGCAGGGTCGGGCGTGATAGAAGAAACGGGCGAATCTGCTCCCGCGGCAGAGGAAATAGGCTGAACGGTTGTTGCGATAGGAGAGAAAATTGGTGGCGAAACAGGTAGTGGTTCTAGTTCGTCAGGATCAAAAACGTCAATCGTGGCATGGAAGGGAGGTTTGTCAGTGGTGGCATAGGGAAAAGTTAACTCATCAAAGGTGACGTGGCGAGAAATAATAATACGACGAGTGGTCAAATCAAGACAGCGGTAACCACGATGCCGTGATGGATAGCCAAGAAAAATGCAACGAGTAGCGCGTGGAGCTAGCTTGTGTGGCGAGGTCGAGGAGGTGTTACGATAGCATAGGCAGCCGAAAACGGGTAGATCATTGTAACGAAGATGATGACGATGAAGAAGAAAATATGGAGTGTAAATATGTGAGGTGTTGGTAGCACGGATGTTAATCAAATATGTAGCAGTATGGAGTGCTTCAGCCCAAAAGGACAAGTGGAGTGAGGCTTGAAAAAGAAGGGAGCGAATAACATCATTGGTTGTGCGAATAGCGCGTTCGGCCTTGCCATTTTGTTGACAGGTGTAAGGACAAGAAAATCGATAAAGAATGCCTTTGGTGCTGCAGAAGATGTCAAGTTTAGTGTTGTCAAATTCGCGGCCGTTATCACATTGGATGGACTGAATACAAAGGTTAAATTGAGTGGAGGCATAACCATGAAAAGCAAGAAAGGTAGCATACACATCAGACTTTTTGCAAAGAGGAAAACTCCAAAAATAATGAGTGAAATCATCCACAATATTAAGTAGTAACAATAGCCTAATGAGCTAGGTATAGGGGAGGTCCAAAGATCACAATGAATCCTGTCCTTCTATCTTACTCGGACATGTTGCCGTATTCTCATCTAACAGTGCCCATAGTTACAGTTATCTGCAACTATGCTATGCTTTCTACATGGTACAAAATATCTACAGGGTTAACACAAGGAACAACGACAGCCTCAATTGTATGTCCACAATAGAGGGGACTTTTCAATTTTAGGGACGCGTGTTCTTAAGATGTGGACTATTGAATACTACCTTTTATATTAACTAGATGAAATCCCGCGCGTTGCTGCGGGACTTCTAAATTATACTTTTTGCAAGCAACTTGAATGAAACACATTACAGTACATGAAACAGAAATAAACAAAGTTGATATGTCCTTTTGAAATGTTGAATGATACATACATACATGGTATGGACTTGGACTCGACACTAACATGGCATAATCATGTATTTCTCTCCTTGGTAGTCAGGTTGTCTTCCAAGAGCATTGAAACAATTAAAGTTCATAAAGGGTACTGTTAACTTTGACTGAGTTCAAGACAAAGGCACTTAAAATCACTTGTAACCAAATGTAAAATGTTTGTATAGTTAACCCCGCTAAATAAAAAATAAATATGACCATATGAAATTGGAGATTGTTTCTCGCTAACTCAAGTCACAAAAAAACGCAGTACTATGTTCAAGAATAAACTATAATGATAACACATATTTTGGGGTATGGAAAACAAATTGGAGTACTGCGATTTGGAATTTAGCTCACTTTTTTCGCAACAACAAATGAATATGCATACTTCCTGCAAAAAAGAATGAATGCTTATTTCATAGAAACTGTAAACATGTTTTCTTGTGCTTTAGAAGTGTATTGTGCTACCAATACTCGATATGATTATTTAATAATAACAAACGACATGAGAGGCTAAAGACACCAAAAAGTTAGGCATCAAGAGAGCAAGACATGAGTAGCCACATGACATGATTTAAACAGCCAAAGACATCACTAATAGAGGGCTAAGATACTTATCTCTTAATAAAGTTGCAAAGGGTGCTTGATATGAAACGTACATAACCTGTCGACTCAGATACTTATCTTATTTATTCCATAGAAAGCAGCAATTATAAATCAGAATTAGTAAACAGTGGAACTTGGTATGTACTCTAAATTCAGTTAGCTAATCCAAGATTATAGTGGGGCTGACACTTCAGGTTTGTACAATAGCTAAAAAGCAATTACCTGTTATGACTTGGGATGTGCTTATCACCCTTGGAGAAAATTTAGGTACACTTGAAACTGAAATAAAAGTAAACTCGGAATGTAAAAAGAGAGGAGATATACCAGCATGACACGGTAGGTAATTGAAATCTTCATATTCACTTTAGGTACGAATTGCAACAGAACTCGATTCCTCTGGGAAGACGACCATCCTTCATAAATGCAAAAAAGTAACAAAGAAATATGGATCAATCTTAATTCTTGGTGTCAGTCTAAAATTTCATCTATCTGCACAAATGAAAAATTATAAACCAAATCATGGAGAAATAAATGGCCCGTGACTCGAAATTATTCAAATATTTCGGTTCATAACCAATTAACCACTTGGTCAAGGTTTACCAATGGGCATGTGGAGAGACGGCAACATCTCCAGGTGAAGCTATATATAGGCCATGACGCTAATTTTTTTAAAATAATACATTTTTTTAATTAAATTACAGAAATATTACGCTGGCAAAATTATTTTCAAAAATAATACACCGTCGACCCGCTGCAGGCCGACTGAGCCCAGTCAGCCCACAGCAGGCCGTCTGGTGGCCCATCAGCTTGCTGCTGGCCGATTGGGCTGTCGGCCACCAGATCAAGTCCAGTCGGCCTGCAGTTGGCCGACAGGGTCCAGTCGGCCTGCAGTGGGCCGACTAGGCTCAGTTGGCCTGCTGTGGGCCGACTGGTGCATGCCACCATTTTTTTCCGAATGATCGCTGGGTTTTTTTGTAGAACTTTGACGTATTCCGCACAACCCTTTCCCGCCACCCATTTCCCGCCACCCGTTTCCCGCCACCCGTCGCCACCCATTTCCCGCCAACCCTTTCCCGCCACCCGTTTCCCGCCACCCATTTCCCGCCATACCGCAGTCGTTCTTTGCCGCCATTTTCTCCTGTCTACCTATAAAACCCCCTTCAGACGGAGGTGGATAAGCATTGTAGTGTAGTGTAGTTGAGATGTCCCATTATCCTTTCGATCGTAGTTTTCACCCTGGGATGAGCAGGACTCTTCTGAGGCTAGCTACCGATTTCAGGATGGATAATAGGATAGTTCCATGGGACGAACTCACCGGTAGTGACACCATAATGAATGAGTTGGCTCACCAATTACGTAGGTCTGGGTGGCCTGAAAGGACGTATGAGGAGGTACGTAAAGAACTTCTTAGGTTGCATGACAGGTGGAAGAAGGTAGTGGTGCCGAAGAGTGAAACTTTCAGAAGGATTGCAGCAAATAATCCATGTTTATGGACTGAGGAGAGCGAGGACGAAGATGATATCTTCATGCCGCCGCTTCCGGGTTCTGCATCGTCGAAGGGCAAGAGTTCTTCATCATTGAAGGGCAAGGTTTCTGCATCGTCGAAGGGCAAGAGTTCTTCATCGTCGAAGGGCAAGAGTTCTGCATCGATCGAGGATGACGATGATGACTTCATGTAGTTTTTATGCTGTATGTTGTGAGTTCAGTTACGTGCCATTTAATTTAGATGTAGTTCTATCTAGTTGTTTGTAATGTCTCGTTGTATGAATATTATGTTCTATCTAAATATGATCTTGTAGTTCCGATAACAGAGTACTAAAATAGAGTAGGCATATGTCTCGTACATAAGTACATAGTTGTTTTTCTCATACATAGAATAGACATAAGTCTCACACAGAAATAGATGGTAATGTCTCTACTGATAGATAGGAGCGTCAATGACGACGTCTGGCCTGGCGGGGAGGCGGATCTCGAATGACAAATTCATCACATATAACTCGGTTTCCTGTAGCAATGCAACTCAACAACCCTTTTCCATTCCCATTCGCTCAGCATTTCTTGAATCTTGCCATCATCAGTTATGTCAATCAATTTTCTTTCCCCAGGGCCATCTGACTGCTTCCTGCTGACGTAGTACACAAAATCGTCTTCCTTCAACCCTTGCTTCAACATGAATTTAGTCTTCAACCAATCAAAAGTGAGGTCCACTTCACTAACTCGCACAACACTTGGAGAAAAGCCTTGGACATGAACAATATGGCTAAGCACCCACTGAGTACCCTTAGCCATCTGCAACACACAAATCGCATTGAGTACCTAACCTGCCCCTTAATATCCCCACTAATAAATATTAGACATGTCTATATATTACGAAGCTATATATTACAGAATATTAACGGAGCAACTAATACAATTCACCCACCTACAAGTATATTACGAATATTTGCCGTAGCAACTACAAATATTGACAGATTAATATATTTGACTGGACTGCCTATATTACGGACCTTTTTTCTGGACTACTACATATACTAACACTCCTAAATACTTGACATCCACATATAGGACGGATTATTACCGGAGCAACTACACATTTTTACACAACTAATTAGTTGACATCTAAATATATTAACAAATACTACCAGAGCACGTACGAAAAATAAAATGTGGGCTGAAATATACCCTTGAAGCGTGCGTGCGAACGAAGAACGACGAACGGCGGCCACCAAACTGCCGGTGCTCCGGCTCCAACGAAGAACGACGAACAACAGCTTCACCTCCACCACACTGCCCCAACTTCACCACCACCACACTGCAATGCTTGTCCAGCTCCGTCTGAAGGGGGTTTTATAGGTAGAGAGGAGAAAATGGCGGGAAAGAACGACTGCGGTATGGCGGGAAAGGGTTGGCGGGAAATGGGAGGAGGAAAACGGGTGGCGGGAAATAGGAGGAGGGAAACGGGTGGCGGGAAACGGGTGGCGGGAAACAGGTGGCGGGAAACGGGTGGCGGGAAACGGGTGGCGGGAAACGGGGCGGGAAATGGGAGGAGGGAAACGGGTGGCGGGAAACGGGTGGCGGGAAAAAGTTGGCGCGAACATATGGCGGGAAAGGGTTCTTCATCATCGAAGGGCAAGGTCTCGTACATAGTCATTTGTCTAAAAGTAGGCATATGTCTCGTAGATAACAGAGTACTAAAATAGAGTAGGCATATGTCTCGTACATAAGTACATAGTCATTTGTCTCATACATAGAATAGACATAAGTCTCACACAAAAATAGATGGTAATGTCTCTACTGATAGATAGAAGCGTCAGTGACGACGTCTGGCCTGGCAAGGAGGCGGATCTGGAATCGGGGACCATCCCAACCTGTCGGGTGCCCTAATGTGACGAGGAGGAATCTCAGACTCTCCCTGGTCATGCTGTGTATCCTGTGTGGGGCCTGGTGGAGGAGTCGAAAACATGTTCATCCACTGGGTGTGCTGCGACATCTGAGCCTGTATGTTGTCCTCGGGATGTTGATCACTCCCCCATGTATCATGTGATGCCGACATAGACGCCTGATATCCATAGGCTCCTACGCTATGGAACGTTTCATCATGAAGAATGAGGTCGCGTCAATTAATATTGATAACAATAATTATGAAGACACATACCTGCTGGGTGTGACGTCTGCTCTGGCTCAAACACGAAACTGGACGAGGGACCGTGCTGCTGTGGCTGTGGAGATAACACGAAGCTCGACGAGGGACCATGTTGCTGTGGCTGTGGAGAAAACACGAAGCTCGACGTGGGACCATAGTGCTGCGGGTGCCACGTAGAACTGCCAGGTTGGTCAGGACGGGGTGGCCTGGTTGTCGGCTGATGTGCTAGACGTGGACGTGGTTGATGTCGGTGCATGGAGTGACGCGGCTGCTCCTGCTGGTGCTGAACAACATCGGTTCTCCGGGTGCACGTGATAGCCTCGTACACAGTTTGTATATTATTCTGAATTCTTTCCAAGAAGGCTGTACCACTGGACGATGATGAAGAAGAGGTCCACACGATAGTGATCGTCCAAAGGTGGTCACGTCGTCGTAGAGTTCGCGTGTCAAGGTAGCCTGCAAATTTCCATGAAGATTAATAATGTCTGTCTCTTGCACGTCAAAGTATGTGACAACATTACGTAAAGAAAATATATCTTACCGCGTACTGCCTAGAGCCCGAAGTATCATAGCTCGGGTACATATCCGACGGAGTAGGATCCGGTATCTCCTCTGGGTGGGAGTACTGAACAATGCGTAACCGTGTTCCGGTCATGTAGCGCCGCAAATAGAGATTGAATTCATCGAGATCGAAATTGTGATTCTCGTGCCATAGATTTGTGTTTGTTGTCTCCCATTCTATAACATACGGCTCTAGTCTAACTAGCCAGTCAGCAGTTGTCATGTTCATGCCCTTCCTTGTCGTCCTAAAATTCTGGTGTGTGTTCAACAATTACCTAAAGCTTCGAATGGATTACTATGAAAGATAATGCAACATTGAAAAACTGGTTAATACCTGTGGATGTGTGCTGGCACCGGGTTCTCTATAGGGGGAGGTAGCTCCAACTGCAGAAGACCAAATTGCCTCATAACCCTCTGTTGTGCCATCTCCTCGACGAAGACATCGAAGATGATCTTAGATTTTGTCATCCAGTAATCTCGGTCCCTTGTGCATAGCACAGACATACCAACAGGGTATCTCGCTTGTATGGCTGCTTCCGTGTAGGGCTGCCAGATGACCCCGGTGTACGCATCAAACTGCTCGTTCAATGCTGTGTATGCCTTCCTGGTCTGATCACTAGCAAAGCGTCTCTGCAGAGAAGAAAGGTTAGTAGCCGCTAGCATCGAACTATCTCTTGTACAGAAAAAGTTGCATTAAACTACAACACGGTGCATACTTCGCGACGAGTCCAACACAGACCGAAAGTAGGCATGTCGATGCCGTCAACATCAAACATGGCGTCTATAGGCTCATGAACACGTACATCTGGTCGCCCTATAGAGAACCTCTCCCACGACCACAGCTGTAGGAATAGAGGGCATCCAAGAAGGGCTGGCTTTCTCGATGTAAGCTGGCAACCGTTGCACATACCTCGGTATGTAGCCGCTAAGACCGCCGAACCCCAACTCCTCTGTCTGATCTGATCCGCCATCTGAGCGCTCGCTATCTCGAGTGCCATACGAATGTAGAGGGCGCTAATAGTGGTGACATGGTTCTCCGTGAACATCACCTTGCCGAAAAGCCACAGTAAGTAGGCCTCCAGGCTCCGAGTGATCTGTTCCGCAGTCAACGGCGCCCGGAAGTTCTGGATCTGCATTAAGCGAAGAGAAAGTTTTAGTAAGCCGCAATTATTTTCTGTAAAACTTTATGCACGATAACTTGAAGATAATAGGTAGGGGAAACTTTATGCCTCTACTTGTACGCATATGCTCTGGGTTTAGAATGTAACGCCTTTCGGCGGGGTTGACGGTGTTGAAATTACCCATTGATCGAAAATCCATCAGCTCACCTGTCCAGGTATTGAGGACAGCCTCTTTCAGAAAATATGGAGACACAAACGATATTGCGTCCATTCCAAGCTGCCCGCAAGCAGCAAGTACATGTGAGCAAGCTAGGTGAAGCAATTTCGGTTTATTGCATGTGCACTCACACGTTGGCCAGGCTTCATTGCCAATTTTCACGTCATGCGTCCTCAACTCATTTGCACATCCGAATTTGTTGTTGGCTAAGCGGACCTCAAACCTTCTTTCTTGATTACCGATGGCGACTACAGTGTGTGACCTAGCTTTTTGCATCTTGTTGTCCATGTACTTCGTGACTCTTTCACAGTACCGTGTATTTGGGTTGTTCAAGATATGCTGCTCTGCTATTTGACGTCTGTCTCTGAAATACTTGACGGTGCCATAGAAAATACCCTCAACGATGGCTGTAAGTGGCAATGCCCGGTTTCCTTTGAGGACAAAGTTGTATGTTTCCGCGAGGTTCGTTGTCATGACACCATACCTTGCTCCATGTGTGTCATGTAGCAAAGACCACCTCTCCAGAGGCTCATGCTCTATCCACTGCTCGAAGGTTTTAATCGACCTCCCGAGCCTTCTCCTAGTACCAGGTGGGTCAAAGCCTGGCAGGTCACATAGCCCAACAGGCTCCTCCTCCACGGCCACTGTTCCTGTTGCCAACTGTGCAGCTACTGCTTCAACATGTGCCCTCACCGCTGCATCTCTTGCAGCTTTCCTGTACCTCACGTGTCTCTGCGTGCACACATTAAGTCTGTCGCGTATCAAATTGTACTTCCATAACTGGTTCTGCTTGCAGAGTTTTTTGAACAGATTCATCAGGTTCTTATTTCTAAACTGCGAGAAGAAATTAGCCCCCAGATGGCGCATGCACCAACGGCTCTGCAAGTCCTGTCATGGAACTTGTTCCTCAGGGTCTGGGTTTGTCAGTGTCCTTATCGCACTGAGTATACCTGCATGCCTGTCATGAAGGATGCACACATTGGGCTTCTCCTTCACAACTGATATTTTCAACTGCCTAAAGAACCATGTCCAACTTTCAATGTTCTCACTCTCCACAAAAGCAAATGCCAGTGGGACGACTTGATTTTGGCCGTCTTGACCTATGGCTGTCAGGATCTGACCCTTGTACATGCCTGTGAGAAAAGTACCGTCAACACATATCACCGGTCGGCAATGCCTGAAAGCTTCGATGCATACACCGAAAGAGAAGAAGAGACGATGCAACACCCTCACAGTTGGGAACTCTGCCATGAACATGTCTTGGATATCGATATAGGTGCCTGGATTCCGCTGCTGCAGGGTGTGGAGGAGGTGGACAACAGAGTCATATGCATCAAAATAAGAACCAAATCTCCTCTCAAGCGCTGCATGCTTAGCCCACCAAGCCTTGCCATAAGAAATTCTGTACTTGAACCTGGCGAAGACTTTTGTCTGCACTGCCTTCACTTCCATAGCTTTGCCCTGCACTATCTCATCGTAAAACAATCGAGCAATAAGCGTGGATGAAAGGTTGGCATGATCTTGAGGGATGCAGGGAATAAGACAAGTGTGATTAACTAAGTCACTTATCACCCAACTTGTGCCATACTTAGGGAGAAAGCCGTGCACCCTGGCGGGACAATCTGCGTTCTTGCATACCATTGTCAGGAATTTCTGACTGGACACCTGAGCTGTGAAAACCCTTTGTGTGGACATTGCCCAATTAATTATTGCATCCTTCAGGGCTTGCTTGTTCGGATACATAGCACCCGTCGCAATATTGTTCTGGTGATATTGCCAGGCTGAATCATGTCCATCATTCACGGTCATTGCAGATGATAAGTCATGATTCCACCATGCAGGATTCAGGACCTCCTCTGCATTTTCTTCTGCATCTGACTCGTCAGAATCATCGGCATGACCCCTTTCAACATCGGTGTCTTCTTCTTCCATCTGGTTCTGCATGTGCCCATCTACCTCGTCAGCGTCCACCTCGCCATTGTAATCACCATCGGCATTTCCTCCTTCTACCTGACTACTCTGCCCTGGTTCATAACCATAAGCATTTCCTCCTTCTACCTGACTGCTCTGTCCTTGTTCGTAACCATAAGCATTTCCTCCTTCTACCTGACTGCTCTGTCCTTCGTAGCCACCCTCGCCTTCATGTGCAGTGACCTCCTTCACGACGGGAAGCACTAAAGCAACAGGATTGCATCCCCTTCGTTCACAACCTTGTAACCACCGCACCCAATCAGAGTCTCCCTCTATTGGCCTCAAATAAAAGTAAAATTTTGAACTTGACCGTGTCAACAATGCATGAACACCGACGGTGTGTGTTTCAGTATCAAGACCTAAACTTGCCGTAATCCATTCTTTCAACTGACTAACAGACCATGTTTGTGGTGCGCTCATTGCCACCTCTATGTGAGTAAATTCACTCAGATCTGCTCCCACCTTATTTGTTTGGACAGTACCAGGACCATAGTAAAATCTCAACTTCACTACATCGGACATCTCGAATCACCTATTTTTTTTCAACAACGAAATACAAGTATTAGACATGTCTATATATTACCAGGACCATAGTAAGTTTCACGATCAATATAATTTAATCTATGTGGACGATTATGATGAGTTGGTTGACTCTTGTTTTAATAATAATATAATAAATAGGCCCATGTTTACTAATAATAAATAGGCCTCAAATAATAATAATAATATAACCGACAAATATGATAATTCAGTTTATTTGAATAAATAGGCCCATGTTGATGTATTTTTTATTTTAATCTATTTTAAGAATAATTTAGAAAAAGGCATGCGTCTTTTTTCTACGATCATGTAAAATTCTTCCTTGCAAAGAAGTGTTTATCTGAAGTTTTTTTGTTAGTAGGCCCACGTTGAGGCATTAGCGGGGTGCTATTGCTTGTTATGGGTTAAACTACAGCGTGGCAGTTTAAAAAAAACAGTGTGGCATTGAGACGTACTTTAGTTAATGAACTTTAGAAAATACGCAGAATAAAGGTTAGCGTGTAATCCGCTTCAATTTGGCATCGGATACGGACTGAAACGTTTTTTAACATGTAGTTGTACTTTTCCCTTTTTTTTGTTTGCTTGTTAGATTTTCATCACACTAACATGCTATGCACATGCCGACCCGAACTCTTTAAAAGAAACTTGTCTCTTCTTTCAAACTTTTTATTCATGTTTCCAACTTCTTATCACGCACCTGTGTACGTGTCAAGTATTAAGCAACAACTTATTATCCCCACTAACAACTAATACAATTCACGCACCTACAACTATATTACGAATATTTGCCGTAGCAACTACAAATATTTACGTATACTACCAGGGCAAATAACAATAATCGCACACAAAATTTATTTCACATCGAAACATATTAACAAATACTACCGGAGCACCTACGAAAAATAAAATGTGGGCTGAAATATACCCTTGAAGCGTGCGTGCGAACGAAGAACGACGAACGACGAACGACGAACGAAAAACTGCCGGTGCTCCGGCTCCAACGAAGAACGACGAACAACAGCTTCACCTCCACCACACTGCCCCAACTTCACCACCATCACACTGCCCCAACTTCACCACCACCACCTCCACCAAAATGCTCACCACGACCACCACGAGCTACCCCATCAGTAGATCGAGACCTCTTTTGGCTGCCCTAAATGAGTTGAACCCATTCACGATGCCAAAATCGCGAAAATCTTGCTCATTTAGGTGTATAAATGGGTGGCATTTTTCTGTAGAGAGAGGAGAAGGGAAGAACACAGAGAACAGAAGAAGAAGCGAGCTAGGGGAGAAGAAGAATGGAGGAGGGGAGGATAAGGCACGGGCTGGCCAGCGCGTCAGGTGGCAGCACCCTGTCGGCCAGCAGCTGGCCGATCGGCGGGCGGTAGGCCGACAGGGGCGCACCAAGCCGACAGCCCAAGCCTCCCCCTCGCTACGTGGCCCGACCAACCAGAGGCCGCCGCGTGCCAGCCGGGCCTGCAGTCGGCCTGCTGCTAGCCGATCGGCCTGCTGTGGGCCGATTAGGCCCAGTCGGCCTGCAGCGGGCCGACGGTGTATTATTTTTAAAAATAATATTTTCGACGTATTATTTCTGTAATTTAATAAAAAAATGTATTATTTAAAAAAAATTAGCGGCCATGACAGCAAGGCAATAGGTAGTGCATGTGGGGGATTAGCATGCTTCAACCTGCGGGCTCATCGAGAGTAGACGCATATTAGGGCATAATCTTGTGTGTGGTTAATTACATAGAGAGACTTCAACTCGACAAAGCAGAAAAAATCAAAACAAACTACAGAAGCAAGGGGGGATATTGGCTGGCATACGATATGTTGATCAATACGTACATCTTGTGGCACGGCTGCATGCGTATAGTAGGCGAAAGGACAGAGCCAGGGTGAGGCAGTTACAATCCCGGCATAGACATTGACGACTCAATGGTTGGCAGCGATGCAACGTCGATCTCCAGTGGCGGCAGACAATTAGATCGTTCGTACTTCCAGAGCCACGGATAAAAAGATCAGATGAGGAAATTAGAGAAAAATCTGATTGTAGATCAGATGCAATCTATCAAATAGAACAAAAACTGATGGAGAGAAAACATACAGTTCCACGAAGAACCTCGGAGGCGCACCACGAATTTGCTCCTCCTACTCCTCACAAACCCAAACAGAGCGCAAGTGATGGATCAGTTCGTCCTTCTCCTTACTGATCTAAAAAATCAAAAGAAAAAGGACAACAAAATCTCACTCAAAACTTTGTAGGAACATCCAATCGTTTCCGCTGTGTGCTTCAGCGGCCGGCTCAGCAGGCCCCCCACCGTGGATCGTGGGAACGCCCAGAGGACCAGGTTACCGAAGTAGCCCGGCAGGGCGGCCATGCGCCGCCGCCCGTCCATGGAAATGCGAATGGTGGAGGTCTCGCTGGGGCTGAGCCCATGCGCACGCATCAAGGTGCGCGAGCGTGCTCTCGAACCGCCCCTTCGATGCCTTGGCGCGCAGTCCGGCGATGAAGTCCTTGGTGAAGTGCGCCTTGTAGATGATCACTTTATCAGCGCCGTGGTGCCCACCCCCGACCTGCTTAAGGTTGCTGGACAACCACCGTTAGTACTGATGTCCAGACATCGCGCAGCACGGCCCCACGCGAGGAGGAAGTCGCTGGTGGTGTCTGGTGTGGCCGTCGGCGAGCACGTGGTTGGTCGTGAACCCGACAGCAAGCGAGCCACACGCGAAGCGCATGAGCTGGACCTGCACCTACCTCCTGCACGTCGCGCTCCAGGTCTTGGTGCAGCTGTAGCACGACGGCTTGAGCGGCGCGGAGTCGACCAGTGTGGCCCAGACGCCCAGTACATCCATGCGCGCTGCCACGAGCCGCGCCGTGGTCGTTGAGCAGCACCCCGGTGCGGAACAAATCTCACTCAGAACTTTGTATGAACATCTGATCCAAATGAAAGATCCAAGAATAAAAGAGGGAGAGGAGGATCAATGTGAGGAAGAAGAGAAGATTGAAGACGAAGAGGCAACCATGTCAATTCTTTGCAATGAGAAGATAAAAGGGGTGAGGCGGTGAAGTGCCTCGTGGGGAGAAACCGAGGAAGGAGTAATGGAAAGATGTGAATGGGGATGATTATCACCAGACAAATAATTTGTTTTAGATGTGGAGCGAGAGAGGGGCCGTTGGCCTTCGCTCTTGGGGAAAATATGACTTTTTTTCTGAGGGAAAGAGGCATGGGATTATTTCTACGTGGCTGGGCGTTCATCAGTTGCTACGCCTGGTAATTAACTACTGGCCGGAACAGGGCTGCTGACATGGCACATGTGTTGTGGTGGGATGGTAGCATGTCAAGAGAAATGAAGTAATGGACCTACTTGATGATGTGGATAGCTTGCATGTTAATAGAAATATGATAATGGGGATGAACTATTTAGGTAACTAGGTGATACCCCGCGCGTTGCTGCGGGATATTATTATGCAATATTGTAAACATTCATGAGGTGCATTCTTAGAGTGCAGATAAGAGATGACAGGAAAATGAACTTATCACTGAAGTAGTATGTTTGCGAGGTCACGCAAACCACAGTTGTAAAATTTATAAGTGAATTTCATCCTTAAATATTAGTTTTATACTTTCAGTCATGCAAATTACAGGAAGGTTGTCAAATCAATGAAGCAATTGTAGTTAAGTAATCATTCTGCACAGTCTCTTTAGAATGTTCCAACAATAAATATATATAGATGGACAATAATGAACTTCAAGAACCATAGCAGCTCGGCCATGTAAGCACACGTACAATACGACATGCGGAAATTCTCACTAAGTTCAAATATATACATATATGAATAATATAATCAGCTTAAGCAAGCTTAGTGTATTATACAGATATAGATGTTGACTCATACGAAAATAATTTACTTCTCTTGCAATGATCGAAGTTTATTCTAGTATAAACTAACCTAATTTCATACATATAAATTATTTGACTATGCATAATTTGTGGCAGAGAGATATTTATCCAGATCTTTAGAATATAAGTAAATCTACAACAAACGACCAGAACCATAAAAATAATTTTACTGGCCAGAAAAGCAATCTGTTCCTACCAAACAATATACTATGTACGGCAAGTCTGTATGCACGCTTCAATCTTTGTCCGCGGCAGTTTGACACGTATATATGCCACTGTTAAGAAGATATAGGGTCGCTGATACAAAGGAGCGATGACATTAATACATGAATGTAAGACAAATATAACCATATATTTAAGGCATAAGACACTTGGTAGTGTATCAGTAGAGATTTAGAGCGGGGAAAACTTTTAAAATTGCACACTTCTTGGATGTATGCGTCAGACTTGAAAAAAATGTCCGGTGACCAAACTTTATAATTAAGCAAGATGAACATGGGACATTTAAATCAATAGTAGAAGTATAAACAAAAGCTTCCCCAGCAACGGAAGATGAACTATAAAAGGGACTGGGAATTGAAGAATGATGTGGAATCATGAATTTTGGACCGTATTTACCTCCTTGGCAGGAGCGTCGAGGTAGAGGATACAGGCCGGCTGCAATGCAATGCTCTTGTATGTCAGACTTTCCTTTATAATTCCACATAAAGATTAGGAACATAGAGATCATAAACTAATTAAACTCCTTCTGCTCCAAAAATGAATATGAACTACTACATGAACTAATTGACTTGTTATCCCTAACTGTAGAAACTTATCAAAAGAGTGATCAAATGGCTGTTGAGAAATACATAGATATCATACCACATCATTGACTTGTTACATACACCTGCCGCTGTAGGTTGAGCGATTAAAATAGGTGTTGATGATCAGTGGTGTGGTCCGCATTGACACCATGACCTCATCGAACAGAGAAACCCTGTTAAGTACATTACAGGACATCAATTTTGCCTAATCTTGTAAACAGAAGGGTTCAGCAAGGTAACCAAATGATGTAACTGTATACAAAAGAAACATCAAATTTAAGCTAATATCTAGTATATGGTAAGTTCATCGTACCTCTTTAATTGGTGCCTCATCACTGGTCCTCCTTTTGTTATCCCTTCGTCTTCTAGCACTTGTTGATTGGCATCTTCATCACGACTAGGATCTCCCCAAAGGATCAGGCAAGGTAGATCTGTTTCCAAAACACTCTTTTTTTTGGGGGGCCACAAAAAAAACCCACCAGTCAATCTCTGTTCTTGCTCCACCGAGAAGTAAGGTGACTGACAGATCAGACATGAGCAGCAGCAAGAATCGCTCACCTAGAATCCTTCTGACCTACTCCTCCTGGCGCCTTCTTGAATTTGGAGAGGCAAGACCTGCAATGGACCCCAAGTATATATCAAGGCAGAACCATGAAGCCACCGACACTGATTGGGGAGCAGATGCATTGGTTACTCCTGCAATGGGAGGTAGAGGAGTAGGATTTGATGGAGAAGGTGAATAGAGATGTGATTCGGTGGGTGGAAGAGCAAATGTCGCCCCTCTGTTAAATCTATCACCGAGGGACGATTAATCCTCTTCTTTCATGTGCATTTGTGGCCGCCGTTTCATATCGTGAGTGGATAGCGTGTCGGTTGGAAGAGAGAGCGGCGGAGAGCGAAAGAGGGAGCGGCGGCGGCGAGCAAGGTTGGAGCAAGGAAAATGAATCCTGGTCGCCTGATATTTCCCTTTTATAAGAAGAGCTCGCCTGATCGATCAACTACAATTTACATGGGCTCACCCCACGCACCAAATAACATGGCCAGGCCTACATGGGCTGGAACCAATGACAAAGCCAGCCACGTGATGTATTGGACCTGGCAGCCCAGTTGTTGGCTTAAGCGCAAGTACACCTACAGCCCAGCCAACACAGAATCGAGTCGTAGCGCTAGCCAGCAAGACCCCTCGAAAGAACGAAGTGGTATTTTCCACTTCGCGGTGGCAAGTCTCAGTAATTTCCTTAACTTCTGATCAGACGGCTGGAGGCTGCTTAGTTACACTGTATCAACAACTATAACTATTGAGATGACGTGGCTTCACGAGGATCAAGGAAAATCAGCTAGTGGGGTGTCCCTATTTAGATATAGAAGATATAGATATGCAGTCAAGTATAGCAAGCCTGACTAGTGGATGTATAAGTTGGGCGAAATCCTCTAAGACTTATTTGACAGGAAAAAAGTAGCAAAACATAACTCATCTTCAGTACATAGCATCTACTTTCTTAATAATGAGTTAGTATAGTCTCTATTTCTTCATAGGCCCGATCCACCATGTGTATGTACATAAATATATGACTTCTATCCACAATGGCTTATAATTATCAACTAGCTAGAATTGCTCCCGTTCACCATGGCTATTGTATGATCTGCTAGATAGAGGCAGAAAGAAAGATATATGCATGCCATTTAATTCAAGAGAGTTAGCTAACATGGATAATACCCCTCCAAAGTCAAGAAATTTTGCCTAGTTTTATGATGTTAAAGTTGTACACTACAAAGATGTTAGATTTGGGGGGCATTAGGAATGGACAAGCTAGTGGCTCCTTCAAGCCCTGTCATCCATCTACTCTGTACCATTACTCTATGATGTTCTGACGCTTGGCCAGAATCGTGCGGACAAGATATGCAAGAACCAAGACCAACTGTAGTCCCCAAGTCTAGAGATGCTACGGGACTGCTGGTAGGTTTGACGCGAATTTTTCTCTTAGCGACGTGGATAGAAGTAGAAGACATTAGGAACCAATTACTAACCACTGAATTGCCTTGCTAATCTCAATGTAAGTTGGTAATTTTTCGTAAGTTCTTGTTTTGGCAAATCTTGGTTTTCCAACACATTGAGTAGGCAAATTTTAAAAAGAAATGAAGCATGCCCTGTAACTTTCCCCCATTGCTGCCTCCCGTTGGAGTCGGGATTTAGGTGGAATGGCACAAATTCCACTAGAGGCATGGGTACACACAAAAGCATGCTTCTGTGCAAAAAGGAATGTCGTGCCAGTTGAATTTGCTTCCGACATTTTGTGCCATCAAATGAGAGCCACTCCTCTCATATACAAATTGCTTCCCGACAGAGGTGCGAGCTCCGCGGTGATAGTGAGTAGCGGCCGTGACGATTTGCCGGCTCTCCTTTCTGAAATCAACGAAGGCAAGAAAAACAATGGGAAACTAGCTGTTAGATCCCTATCTTAGTAGATGTAAACAATTGTATGGGCTAATTTATCAAATGTCTTGACTCTGAGCTTGACCTACAAGGTTGCAATGTTTTGGCATTAACACTTGTAAAACTAGATGACACCCGGCGCGTTCCTGCAGAGACTTGTTGCAGTAAAAAAAATTATACAATGAACTGAGGTAAAAGTTGCATTTGGGTAGACATGAGAAGGCTTGAGGTAAGCAAAAGGACAATACATCATGCCATAATAACACATTTAAAAACATGTGTCATGGTAGATAGATCAAATGTAATGAAAGAAGATCATCCACAAATATTTTTTATTTTACTTGCCACAATACGAAGTGCACGACTAACATGATAATCAGTAGTGTATGAGTTACAGTAAAACTTGCATCAGAATATAACACCAAAATCATTGAATTAGTAGACTAAACAGTCCATATTTCTAGAACGTGCTAATGGTTGTCTTGGACTTTTACATGAACAGGGAAGAGATTATTCATGAAGAGTATGTCACAGCCCTAGCTTTAGCCTTGCTTGTGGACTAGTCTTGGTTGTTGCGTCATGTTTAAATTTTGCTTAAACTTGAAATGGGGATGTTCAAACCCTAGCACCAAATGAAATCCAACTAGGATCAACACAAAATATCAAAATAAAATATTTTCAATGAACCCAAATTTCTCTTCAGAAAATTTCATCATTTTTGAATTGGTTCAAAACCTCTGCCAAAAATGGTGCACCTTTTTGTAGGTCATCCTGGATTTTTGAATTAAATAATAAAGTATTTGAATTTGGGATTTAATTGCTATAAATAGTTCAGATGTCCAAATAATCCTGAAAACAGTTGAGGGCTGTTGGGAATATTCCAATGTGTGCCCAAAATTTATTCCAGGATTTATAAAAATGGTCTAGTACTTTTACTAAATCAAAATAGACAAAAGAATATAGAAAAATAGAAATGGAAAAGAGAGAGGAGAAAACCTTACCTGGCGCTTACCTGCAGCCCACCTGGCGGCCCAACTGTGCAGCCCAGCCCACCACCGCAGCTCATGTCGCCTTCCTCCTTGCGCCAGAAGGACGCAAGGCGTGTGGCCACCGTGCGCCGGCCACCTCCTGCCTGCCTGCGTACACCCCCGACGCCCTAGACGCCTCTGGCATCGCCAGGCACCTCCCTGGCCCTCTCTCACTTTCCCCGTGCGTCTCCCCTCCTCTGTCTCTCTCGCGCGCAACCACCCGAGCGCCACCGTTGCCGCCGCTCACCCTAGCCATGGCCACCGCCTCTCCCTCGCCCCCTGGAGTTGTCCAAGAGCTCCGCCTCGTACCTCTCTTCCTCCTCACCAAGCCTCCCGACGCCGCAAGCCCCTGGACGCCGCCAGCACCGCCGTTCCCCTTGTTGGCCACCGAAGATCGCCGTTGTCGATTTGCAGTCGTTCCTGTTGGAATTATGTGTCCTGCAACTATATTCTAATTACTTGGAATTGTTAAATATTCGGAATACGTCATTATGGAATTATACAAGGAATTGTTTTACATGTTTAGCATGGAATTGTTACTTGCTGGAAGGTACTTAAGTTTTTATATACTTAAGAAAGCTGGTCGATTATCGGTGGAATACAATATACTATTTATATTGGAAAGACTACCCGGGTACACTGATGATTGGAAGGAGCTAGATCATATAATTAGATTACAGCCCTAATGTTTATCTACATAATTAGAGGAATTTACACTATGTGATGGCGCGTTGCTCACAAGCGCGTGCTTCGGGGACAAAACGGGTAGAATCCGTTAAATAGACAGATATGATCGTGGTTGGTAATTTGATCTGGACTCTATCCCGGGAACTAGTGGAAAAGACTAGGAATCTTATATCTGTACAAGAGGTGGACTCTTTGGAAAGACAGTATAAGAAGGTCCCTACCCCCTAGCCTCAGATATGCGGATTGTGAGCAGCACCACGGGTAAGCTCAGAGAAATAGGGGGTAGACCACAAACCCTAAATTTCTAACAGTTCCTGCTTCCCCGAGCACGCCGTCTGCTCCATTGGAACCCTCGTGAGGTCCTCTTGCTCCTCACCCTAACCCCTTTGCCCCGTTCGTCCCGTAGCTATGATCCTCGCCGTGCCCGAAGCTCAGCTCCGCCAGCCGTGTCGCCGCCATGGCCACAACCGCGTTGGCTCGAAACCAAGCGCATCACCGCGCTCAGCACAACACCAGCAGACCGTAGCACCCGACAGTTTTCTCCGTCGTGCCCCACAGCACCGTCTCCAACCTCGCCTGAGTGTCGAGTGCCGCACAAGTCGTCGCCGCCGTCAACCTAGGCCATCCCAGCTGCTTCCGCTGCCACCACTAGATGCGCGAGAGCGCCAGCAAGCCGTAGCAACAAACCGCGTTAAAAAAAGAGCCCCATAGCGATTTTCCGACACGATCCGCCGTCGGTTTGGTCGTCGCCGTCCTAACTCCGGCGGCTGCCGATGTGGCAGTGATTAGCTTAGGCTAATTACCTTGTTGGTTTAACACTAGTTCACGAACAATGGCCCCGAGCGCTTGCTAATTAGTTTTGTTAGTTTAATAAAGCACTGTTTAGCCACTATGTCAATGACAATTCGGGCCCGCACGTCTGGTTTGACCTGGACCCGGTCTCTTGACCTACTGACGCCATGCTGTCGTCATGCTGATACAATTAACGATTTTCTGGATTAAAAATAATCCAGGAAATTCCAGAAAATGATATAAACTTCAAAAATTCATTGTAATTCAACCGTAGCTCAGACTGAAATAATTTATATATTAAAAATTATCAGAAAAATCCAGAGAATCTGTTTACGGTATTTTCATGCATGTTTGAACAACCTAAAGCTGCCGTACATGACAATTTTAATAAATGGCATTTGAAATGCCTTATGTGGAGTTTGAATTTGAACCTTGGGTTCAAACAAACTTCATTTAAACTATTGCTAGCTACATTAGCTCAAATCACATCATATTGCCACTTCATGATCATGCATCATACTTTTTCATTGCATTGATTGTGTTCCCTCTTGTTTGCCGGTGTTTGTCCCCTCTCAGTAGACATTGTTCCGGCGATGAGATAGATGACACCGGTGAAGAGCTATTACTGTCTTCAGAAGTGCCAGGCAAGCAACCCCCATTGAACATTCCGATACAATCCCACTCTCTCGCTCTTGCTCTCTTTTACTGCATTAGGACAACAACGTTTCAACTGTTACATGCTGCGGTAGTTCAATCCCTTTCCTCTGCATGACTTGTCACTGCCATAGTAAATAGTTGCATAGCATGAGTAGGAGTTGTTTGAGCCATGAAATGTGATACGTCTCCGTCGTATCTACTTTTCCAAACACTTTTGCCCTTGTTTTGGACTCCAACTTGCATGATTTGAATGGAACTAACCCGGACTGACGCTATTTTCAGCAGAATTGCCATGGTGTTATTTATGTGCAGAAACAAAAGTTCTCGGAATGACCTGAAACTCTGCGGAACTTATTTTTGGAAAATATTCAAAATACTGGAAGAAGAATCCACGTCATGGGGCCTCCACCTGTCCACGAGGGTGGGGGCGCGCCTGCCCCCCTGGGCGCGCCCCCCTGCTTCGTGGGCTGTTGCTCCACCGACCTAAACTCCAACTCCATATATTCGTGTTCGGGGAGAAAAAAATCAGAGAGAAGGATTCATCGAGTTTTACGATACAGAGCCCCCGCCAAGCCCTAAAACCTCTCGGGAGGACTGATCTGGAGTCCGTTCGGGGCTCCGGAGAGGGGAATCCGTCGCCATCGTCATCATCAACCATCCTCCATCACCAATTTCATGATGCTCACCGCCGTGCGTGAGTAATTCCATCGTAGGCTTGCTGGACGGCGATGGGTTTGATGAGATTTATCATGTAATCGAGTTAGTTTTGTTAGGGTTTGATCCCTAGTATCCACTATGTTCTGAGATTGATGTTGCTATGACTTTGCTATGCTTAATGCTTGTCACTAGGGCCCGAGTGCCAAGATTTCAGATCTGAACCTATTATGTTTTCATGAATATATGTGAGTTCTTGATCCTATCTTGCAAGTCTATAGTCACTTACTATGTGTTATGATCCGGCAACCCCGAAGTGACAATAATCGGGACCACTCCCGGTGATGACCATAGTTTGAGGAGTTCATGTATTCACTATGTGTTAATGCTTTGGTCTGGTACTCTATTAAAAGGAGGCCTTAATATCCCTTAGTTTCCATTAGGACCCCGCTGCCACGGGAGGGTAGGACAAAAGATGTCATGCAAGTTCTTTTCCATAAGCACGTATGACTATATTCGGAATACATGCCTACATTACATTGATGAACTGGACCTAGTTCTGTGTCACCCTATGTTATGATTGTTACATGATGAACTGCATCTGGCATAATTCTCCATCACCGATCCAATGCCTACGAGCTTTTCACATATTGTTCTTCGCTTATTTACTTTTCCGTTGCTACTGTTATAATCACTACAAAACCCAAAAATATTACTTTTGCTACCGTTACCGTTACATCCATATTACGTTGCTACTAAATACTTTGCTGCAGATATTAAGTTATCCAGGTGTGGTTGAATTAACAACTCAACTGCTAATACTTGAGAATATTCTTTGGCTCCCCTTGTGTCGAATCAATAAATTTGGGTTGAATACTCTACCCTCGAAAACTGTTGCGGTCCCCTATACTTGTGGGTTATCAAGACCATTTTCTAGCGCCGTTGCCGGGGAGCATAGCTCTATTCTTTGAGTCACTTGGGATTTTTATCTGCTGGTCATTATGAGGAACTTGAAAGACGAGAAAACAAAATTTTATCCCTCAACTACGAGGGGAGGTAAGGAATTTCCATCTAGCTCTGCACTTGATTCACCTTCTGTTTTGAGTAAGCTTGCGACACCTAAACCTGCTTCTGCTATTAATTCTAATATGTCGCATGTTATTGATGATGCCACTTCTGCTATGCATGATACTTGTGATGAAACTACTTCTATGCTTGATACTACTGTGCCACTTGGTGAATTTCTTGATGAACAACTTGCTAGGGCTAGAGAGAATGAAATTATTGAAACTGATAATATTGATGATAGTGAGGATGAAGACTCTCCCCCTAATAAATATGAATTACCTGTTGTTCCTGAGGGTTATGTTATGGATGAAGAAGCTGCTAAAGCTATTTTAGCTTGCAATGATAGATATGATCTTAAGAAGTTGTTAGCTAAATGGAAGCAGCAATCTCTTAATGCTAGAATGAAACCTGACCCTGCTTTTGCTACTTCACCTATCTGTGTTACTGATAAGGATTATGAATTCTCTGTTGATCCTCATATAATTACTTTGGTTGAATCTGATCCTTTTTATGGCTATGAATCTGAAACTGTTGTGGCACATCTTACTAAATTAAATGATATAGCCACCCTGTTCACTAATGATGAGAGAACTCGCTACTTTTATATCCTTAAAATATTTCCATTCTCATTAAAGGGCGATGCTAAGATATGGTTTAATTCTCTTGATCCTGGTTGTGTGCGTAGTCCCCAGGATATGATTTATTACTTCTCTGCTAAATATTTCCTTGCTCATAAGAAACAAGCTGCTTTAAAGGATATATATAATTTTGTGCAAATTGAAGAAGAGAGTCTCCCACAAGCTTGGGGGAGGCTTCTCCAATTACTTAATGCTTTGCCTGATCATCCTCTTAAGAAAAATGAAATACTTGATATATTTTATAATGGACTAACCGATGCTTCCAGAGATTACCTGGATAGTTGTGCTAGTTCTGTTTTCAGGGAAAGAACACTGGATGAAGCTGAGATTCTATTGAATAATATGTTGACTAATGAAAATAATTGGACACTTCCTGACCCAATTCCTGAACCAATTCCTAAACCAACTCCGAAGAAGAGGGGTGTTCTATTTCTCAGTCCTGAAGATATGCAAGAGGCAAAGAAATCTATGAAAGAAAAAGGTATTAAAGCTGAATATGTTAAGAATTTACCTCCTATTGAAGAAATACATGGTCTTAATTTACCGCCTGTTGAAGAAACATATGATCTTAATCAATCACCTATTGAAGAAACTCATGGTCTTGATAACCCGACACATGTAGTAAAGGTAAATTCTCTCTATAGATTTGATGAAGGTGATATTCCTCGTTATAGGTGTGCTAGACAATGCTTAGATGAGTTTGACAATTTTATTGTTAAACAAGAAAACTTCAATGCTTATATTGGTAGACAATTGAAATATAATTCCGATACGCTTGAATACTTGGGTGATTATATGTCCAGAGTTAAAGGTGAACTTAAACTCATTAGTAAACATGCTTCTATGGTTACCACTCAAGTAGAACAAGTACTTAAAGGTCAGATGATTTGCTCAATGAATTGAATAGTAAGAACAATGACTTTTCTATTAGAGTGGCTACTAGAACTGGTATAATGGCTCAGGAACCTCTGTATCCTGAAGGCCATCCTAAGAGAATTGAGCAAGATTCTCAATGAAATAATTTAGATGCACCTAGTCCTTCTAAAAAGAAGAAAAAGAAAAACGATAGGAATTTGCATGCTTCTAGTGAACCTGTTGCTAACACACCTGAGAATCCAAATGATATTTCTATTTCTGATGCTGAAACACAATCTGGTAATGAACATGAACCTAGTGACAATCTTAATGATGATGTTCATGATGATGCTCAACCTAGTAATGACAATGATGTAGAAATTGAACCTGCTGTTGATCTTGATAACCCACAATCAAAGAATCAACGTTATGATAAGAGAGACTTTGTGGCTAGGAAGCACGGTAAAGAAAGGGAACCTTGGGTTCAAAAACCCATGCCTTTCCCTCCCAAACCATCCAAGAAAAAGGATGATGAGGATTTTGAGCGCTTTGCTGAAATGATTAGACCTATCTTTTTGCGTATGCGTTTAACTGATATGCTCAAAATGAATCCTTATGCTAAGTATATGAAAGAAATTGTCACTAATAAAAGAAAAATACCGGAAGCTGAAATTTTCACCATGCTTGCTAATTACACTTTCAAGGGTGGAATACCTAAGAAACTAGGAGATCCAGGAGTACCAACTATACCATGCTCCATTAAAAGAAACTATGTTAGAACTGCTTTATGTGACCTTGGAGCCGGTGTTAGTGTTATGCCTCTGTCTTTATATCGTAGACTTGAATTGAATAAGTTGACATCTACTGAAATATCTTTGCAAATGGCTGATAAATCAACTGCTATACCTGTTGGTAGTTGTGAGGATGTGCCTGTTGTAGTTGCAAACGTTACTATTTTAACGGACTCTGTTATTCTTGATATTCCCGAGGACGATAGTATGTCTATTATTCTTGGAAGACCTTTTTTGAATACTGCAAGGGCTGTTATTGATTGCAACAAAGGCAATGTCACTTTTCATGTTAATAGTAATGAGCACACGGTACACTTTCCGAGGAAACAACCTCAAGTTCATAGTATCAATTCTATTGGAAAAATTCCGTCGATTATTTTTGGAGGTTTTGAATTTCCTCTACCTACTGTCAAGAAGAAATATGATATTCTTATTATTGGGGATGTGCATATCCCCGTTGAGGTAACATAGTGTTATTCGAAATTTCTCCGGTTCCATGTTATTCGGAATGAGTTTGTTAACAAGACTTGATCAACCTTGTTAGTGGATTCCTTTTGATGAGCATGAGATGGATGAAACTAGAAGGCACAACCTTCTGTACCCTCCTTTTACCTTCTGTTATTTAGTTGAAATAAAGCAAAAATAGTATTTTCCTATCTGTTTTCTGAATTATCCGTGCAATATAAAAACACCCCGAAAATAAAAGTTCTCCAAATGCCCTGCCATTTTAATATGATTTTTTCTGGAATATTTGAGAATATCTGGCACTGAGAACACAGCAGGGGGACCAAGCACCTGGCCACGAGTGTCCAGGGCGCGCCCCCCTACCTCGTGGGCCCACTGTGGCTCTCCTCCACTTATTCCTACACCCACACACTTCTTCTTCCTCCCAAAAAAATCACCATCCAGCTCAAGCACGAGTTCTAGCTCATTTTGCTGCGATTTTCGATCTCCTTGTTCAAAGCACCTCTCACAAAACTACTTTGGGAGATTGTTCCTTGGTATGTGACTCCTCCATTGGTCCAATTAGTTTTTGTTCTAGTGCTTTATTCAGTGCAAATTTGTGCTGCCTAGGTGACCATGTTCTTGAGCTTGCATGTCAAATTTATATGGTTCCAAGTAGTTCTAATGCATGATATAGTCTCTAGGCACTTGTGGGAGTAGTTTCTACCAATTTTGTTGAGTTTGGTTCACTTTTATTTGAAGTTACTAAAAAAATTCAGAAATTTTTCAGAGGAAGAAATATGCTTAGGAAAATGTACCAAGGTGGTTCTTCAAGGAAGCAAGGACCCAGGCTTGCAATGCGTGATGCTGACGATGAGCCACCAAGGAACGCTCCAGTGCGGCCTTGTGAATGGCCTTCAGAGGACTTTATGGATCGAGCGGGAATCAAGGAAGAATTTAACGCATATTTGTGTAACGCTGGTCTTGTGAGCTTCGAGGAGAAAAAGTACCGCCAGTACCACTATCTCACTAGTTCCTTTGTGAAGAGGCAAATGAGTACGAAAGGAGGACGAGGGCAGCTCGCCTCCAAGCTGCAGCCCACGATGCAATAGCCGCTGCATCTCAGTACGACCCCAACTACAACTTTGGATATCCGCCAGGCCATCCGTGGCAATAAACCAACTTAGGCCAAAAGCCTAAGCTTGGGGGAGTACGTATTTCTCACCGACATTACATTCATGTTCACACACTCATTGCTAGATGTCAGCGCTCATACTTTTTCACAGTAATATCCATGCTAGTTTATTTTCTTTTTACGCTTTTTTCTTGTGTGTTTAATAAACCTTAAGAAAACCAAAAAAATTAGTAATAGCTTTTAGCTAGTTTACTTTCTTGCTGTAGTAGTAATAATTAAAATAAAACCCAAAAAGATTTCATGTTCTTCTTTTGCTTGTTGGGAGCTTTCCCGTGTAAATAGTTTTATTTCTTTTCTTTGGGGGTCGATAGGAGAAGACCATAATTAAAATGTTGAAGCGGCTCTTATATGCATTATTGTTGAATTACCCAAGAGCCCATATTGCCTTGTCTTCTCCTGTTTATTGAATGCTTGCAGATTCCAGCTTAGTCCAATGCACGTGCACTCTTATTATTATTCACATCGTTCGGTCGTGCAAGTGAAAGGCAATTATGACGATATATGATGAATTGATTGAGATGAGAGAAGCTGGTATGAACTCGACCTCTCTTGTTTTTGTAAATATGATTAGTTCATCGTTCCTGATTCAGCCTATTATGAATAAACATGTTTGCAATGACAATTAGAGATCATAGTTGCTCGTGCCATGCTTGATTAGCTATAAGTTATAATGGTTTACCTTGCGTGCCAACATGCTATTAAAATGGTTGTGATGTGGTATGACGGGGTGGTATCCACCTTTGAATGATTTAAGTGACTCGACTTGGCACATGTTCACACATGTAGTTGAAACAAAATCAACATAGCCTTCACGATATTTATGTTCATGGTGGATTATATCCTACTCATGCTTGCACTCAATGTTCATTAATTTTAATGCATGTTCATGACTGTTGTCGCTCTCTAATTGGTCGCTTCCCAGTCTTTTGCTAGCCTTCACTTGTACTAAGCGGGAATACTGATTGTGCATCCAATCCCTTAAACCCCAAAGTTATGCCATATGAACCCACTATACCTTCCTATATGCGGTATCTACCTGCCGTTCCAAGTAAATTTGTATGTGCCAAACTCTAAACCTTCAAATGAAATTCTGTTTTGTATGCTCGAATAGCTCATGTATCAACTAGGGTTGTCCGCATCTTCCATGTTAGGCGGGTTATTCTCAAGAGGAGTGGACTCCGCTCCTCACTCACGAGAAAATGGCTGGTCACCGGGATGGCCAGTCCCATGCTTTATGCAAATCAAATTAAAATAATTGCAAACAAAACTCCCCCGAGACTGTTGTTAGTTGGAGGCACTCGTTGTTTCGAGCAAGCCATGGATTGATGCTTGTTGCTGGAGGGGGAGTATAAACTTTACCATTCTGTTTGGAAACCGTCTATAATGTGTGTAGCATGGAAGATATCGCCATCTCTTGGTTGTTATGTCGACTATGAAAGTATGCCGCTCAAAATATTATTTATCCCTGCTTTAAAATCGAGCTCTGGCACGTCTACAAATCCCTGCTTCCCTCTGCGAAGGGCCTATCTATTTACTTTTATGTTGAGTCATCACCCTCTTATTAAAAGCACTAGCTGGAGAGCGCTGCTGTCATTTGCATCCATTACTATTAATTTATATTGGGTATGACTACGACTGGATCTCTTTTACCATGAATTACAATGTCTAGTCAGTCCTTGATCTTTAAAGGTGCTCTGCATTTATGTTTTGCGGTCTCAGAAAGGGCTAGCGAGATACCATCTTGTTATATCATATCATGATTGTTTTGAGAAAGTGTTATCATCCGAGATTTATTATTATTGCTCGCTAGTTGATTATGCCATTGATATGAGTAAACATGAGACCTAAGTGTTATTGTGAATATGGTTAGTTATAATCTTTGCTGAAAACTTGAATGCTGGCTTTACATATTTACAACAACAAGAGCAAATAGAGTTTGTAAAAGTTTTTCTTTATGACTTTCAGTTTATCAACTGAATTGCTTGAGGACAAGCAAAGGTTTAAGCTTGGGGGAGTTGATACGTCTCCATCGTATCTACTTTTCCAAACACTTTTGCCCTTGTTTTGGACTCTAACTTGCATGATTTGAATGGAACTAACCCGGACTGACGCTGTTTTCAGCAGAATTGCCATGGTGTTATTTATGTGTAGAAACAAAAGTTCTCGGAATGACCTGAAACTCCACGGAACTTATTTTTGGAAAATATTAAAAATACTGGAAGAAGAATCCACGTCAGGGGGGCCTCCACCTGTCCACGAGGGTGGGGGGCGCGCCTGCCCCCTTGGGCGCGCCCCCTGCCTCGTGGGCCCCCTGTTGCTCCACCGACCTCAACTCCAACTCCATATATTCGTGTTCGGGGAGAAAAAAATCAGAGAGAAGGATTCATCGCGTTTAACGATACGGAGCCGCCGCCAAGCCCTAAAACCTCTCGGGAGGGCTGATCTGGAGTCCATTCGGGGCTCCGGAGAGGGGAATCCGTCGCCGTCGTCATCATCAACCATCCTCCATCACCAATATCTTGATGCTCACCGCCGTGCATGAGTAATTTCATCATAGGCTTGCTGGACGGTGATGGGTTGGATGAGATTTATCATGTAATCGAGTTAGTTTTGTTAGGGTTTGATCCCTTGTATCCACTATGTTCTGAGATTGATGTTGCTACGACTTTGCTATGCTTAATGCTTGTCACTAGGGCCCGAGTGCCATGATTTCAGATCTAAACCTATTATGTTTTCATGAATATATGTGAGTTCTTGATCCTATCTTGCAAGTCTATAGTCACGTACTATGTGTTATGATCCGGCAACCCCGAAGTGACAATAATCGGGACCACTCCCGGTGGTGACCATAGTTTGAGGAGTTCATGTATTCACTATGTGTTAATGCTTTGGTCCGGTACTTTATTAAAAGGAGGCCTTAATATCCCTTAGTTTCCATTAGGACCCCGCTGCCACGGGAGGGTAGGACAAAAGATGTCATGCAAGTTCTTTTCCATAAGCACGTATGACTATATTCGTAATACATGCCTACATTACATTGATGAATTGGACCTAGTTCCGTGTCACCCTATGTTATGGTTGTTACATGATGAACCACATCTGGCATAATTCTCCATCACCGATCCAATGCCTACGAGCTTTTCACATATTGTTCTTCGCTTATTTACTTTTCCGTTGCTACTGTTACAATCACTACAAAACTCAAAAATATTACTTTTGCTACCGTTACCGTTACTTCCATATTACTTTGCTACTAAATACTTTGCTGCAGATATTAAGTTATCCAGGTGTGGTTGAATTGACAACTCAACTGCTAATACTTGAGAATATTCTTTGGCTCCCCTTGTGTCGAATCAATAAATTTGGGTGGAATACTCTACCCTCGAAAACTGTTGCGATCCCCTATACTTGTGGGTTATCAATGTGCCTACTCATTTATGCTTGCTTGTTATGCCTGCTATGCTTAGAGTTCTGTCAGGTCTGGTTCATCTGGGTGATGGGTTGGAGTGAAATGGTTGTGTCCGGTAATGAGAGTGAAGTGTTGAACCTGTTTTGGTAAAGGTATCGATGAGAGGCCATGTAGGAGTGCATGGTGGGTTGTTTCATTGGAACCATCCCCAAGAATTGAGTTCTGTGTGTGTGATTCAAGATTAGCTACTACTACGTGTTGGGCCCGAAACCAATCGACCCTCTCGACTTATTAATTACCCTGTCCTCTGTCCAGGAGTTGCAAGTAGTTTCTGGTGTTTGTAGTATGCTGGAGGTCGTGCGTAGTGCTGACCCTAGGGGTGGGCTGTGATGCGGTAGGCACGTGGCCCGGTGTACTGAGTCGCCCGTTTGGTGACCTGGGAACCCTGCACACATTGTTTGGGGCCATAGTGGAAACCATGTCCGGATCTCCTTGCGAATGGAACCCGAATAGGCGATAAACCTAGACTAGAGACTTGTGTGGTTAGTTAGGTCATGGCCGACACCCTCGCTAGGCTTCCGCTTGAAGGTTGCCGAGTACATGTCGTGTAAACGGCGGTAAGTCGTGAGAGCGTGTGTGAAGAAGTACACCCCTACAGGGTTATCAATTTCATGTATTTGAATTTTTTTCATCCATCAGTCACTTTCATAGGAACCACTAGATCTTAGTCCAACGGCCCAAAATAGATCAGGCACTGTTCATCTTCAACCTCCCTCTCTTCTTCCTCCCGATCGCGGGGCCCCCAGCCCGTTCTACCCTAACCGCCGGCCTCCACCACCTGCGGCCGGCGGGCGCTACCGTGCGCCACATCGCCGCCCCGCCCTCCCCTCAACCACCCTCGCCGCCATAACTGGCCGCCGCCCCGACCATCCCTCTACGGCCTCCCGCACTAGGGAAGGCTTCCGGCGATCCCCTGCACCCCCACCCCTAAGATAGATAGTGGGCCTCTCTTCTCCGGCGAGGTTCGACATGCCTAAAGGAAGGAAAGAAAGAAGGAAGAAGGTGACTGACACTAGAGAAATTTTCAGGTACCTGAGAAATAGCAATACCGCACCAACTTATATTTATGCTTCATGATTTTCTGTTTAACCTCATGTGGGTCAATTCAAAAGAATATGAATACATCGTAGTTTTTAATATTCACCATAATCATGGCGGTCTCCTTCACATCCTCTATAACACTAAGCTCCCTAGTTTTTAAGGCCTCACAATCAATTGAGGTCTCCAATTACAATTGGTTCTCCCGATTTTAAGGTCTTCAATTTAGAACTATCTCACCCGATGAGTCAACAATTTCTCAAAGCTCCCTCATTTAATTATTTTATACTATACACTATGCTTCCTAATTTTTGTGGTCACACTATTAATTAAGGTCTTCAATTTAGAACTAGCTCACCCGATTTTGACCGGGTTAACAATTTCTCAAGGAGCTCTCTCATTTAATTATTTTAATCACCATGTTCCCTCATTTCGAAGCTCTTTCATTCGTTTGAGGTATTCAATTTTTGATTTGGTTTATGATTTTTATCGGGCCAATGAGTTTTCAAATCAGTCAGCAGCAACTGACCAATAAAAACATATCAACCCCATGCACTCTTCCACCACCTAGAAAAAAGAAGTGTCACCATGTGACACTATAACACCAATATATATAGTACATGCAGCCACATACGAAGAAATTTCCCCATATAAATATGGGTTGATTAGCGGATAACATAGAATCACACCGCGAAAGGCCCACCAAATAACTGCATTATTAATAAACATAAAACACACTGCATCATCTACCTCATCTGCCAAACTAAATATTTCACCAGTTCCAATATATAAGGGTTATTAGTTTTTTGGAATGTCAAATTTCATGAACTTTGACCAATTTCAGCGCCAAAAATATCGACATCCAAGATATTAAACCAAAAAGAATGGAAATTCATTTCATGATGAATCTAATGACACCTATTTGATATTATACATTTTTCATATATTTCTCTACAAATTTGATAAAACTTAAAGATATTTGACTTCTCGAAAAAGTAATACACCTTATATTTTGAAACAGAGTGAGTATTTTTTTTAAGAATACTAAAAATAACATCGGCGCAGCAAAGCACGCCCAACCCTTCTAGTATATGGTGAATTGCAAAATGATAACTAAATTCTAAGTGGTTCGTATTATTGAAAGAACAATATATTTTTGACACTAGCTTCATTCTTTCGTGGATAACTCATAACTGATAGCTAGATTCAAATATTTTCGTTAAATTCTCTTTAGTAACAATTTTTTTGTCCAAGAGTGTTTGTGGGTGGGTGGTGAGGTTGCATTGTCTATATGTGAATTTATATATTGACTTTGTAACGATAGACAACATTCTTAGGCCAGATGGAATCAATTTATTGAATAATTCATCTTTTATACTAGTACCGCGCCAAGTATAGCAAGCTCACTTAGTTAGAGGAGTCGAGGAGTGGATGTATAACTTCAGCAAAAATCTCTTGACAGTGTCGAGATTCTAGAAATTATGCACCCCCTACGTCTTTGAAAGAGCCATAGTCACTGAAGCGAATTCGTTGATGTTCCATGACGCTAAGGAGCTACGATGGCTACCATCGCACACCTGTCTGCCAGAGCAGACCCTACCTAGGAAGCAGCAGGTTTGTAATAGCTTTACCTGAAGATATGTTAGCTTTTGTTATCCCTTTTAAGTTTAGTTTCGGTTTTGCTTTGTTTTCCACTTTCTTTAGCATAGGTTTGTACATTTTTTCGTTGCTGCTTCTATGCTCCCTTCTACTAAAAAATTGAGTGCACATTATTGTGCGCTTGAGATAAATGAAAGAAATAGACAAAGTGTAGCAAGTCATGACTCATCTAGGTACTTAGCACCTACCTTGTGGATGAGTTATTATGGACTTTATTTCTTCCTAGCTCGCATTCGACGTCTGTGCATGTATATATGATTATCAACTAGCCACACTAGTAGGAAAAGGGGCTTTTACCCCGGTTCATAAGGGCCTTTAGTCCCGGTTCTGGAACCGGGACTAAAGGGTCGTTACTAATGCCCTAGCCCTTTTGTCCCGGTCCACGTGGCCGGTGCGGGGAGCCCAGGCAGGAGGGCCTTTGGTCCCGGTTGGTACCACCAACCGGGACCAATAGGCAGGGCCTTTTGTCCCGGTTGGTGTCACCAACCGGGACCAATAGGCATCCACGCGTCAGCACCTAGCAGGAGCTGAGGTTTTTGTTTTTTTAAAGGGGGTGGTTTAGGGGTTTTGGGGGGTTAATTTAGGTGTTTCATATATTGTGTTAGCTAGCTAATTAATAGAGAGAAGTGTCCTCTCTTATCTCCGTGCTTGGTCGACGCTACGCACTATATACGTATGGAGAGGAGTAGACATGCTAGCTAGTAATCAAATGAAGGAAACAGAAGATCGTCATGAACATATGCATACAGAGAGAAGTGATATCGACCACCTCTCCTTCTCCGAGATATTGGTCGAACAAGAAGTTCTCGTATATCTATCCGACACTACCGGCTACATATATACAATAATTATCTCTTACAATACAATCTCCTAATTATATTGTAGGAACACAGGGTCCACATAGTATTCTCCGTTTTCAGCGATCACGTGGTCAAGGAAGAATGCCGCCAATTCCTCTTGAATTCCTCGCATACGATCTTCTGCTAGGAGTTCATCCCGCTTCCGAAACATCTAATTTGAAGAAGGGGTTCAATACATATATATATGAATAAATGAAACTCAACACAAATGATGGTAATAAAATAAAATTGTGAATATTATTGCTTACGCACTTCATATTGTTCTTCAGTGTAGCCCCGCTCACAGGTATGGTAGCGGATGGACTCGCAAATGTAGTATCCATAGTAATTATTCCCGGGTTCCTGCCACAACCACTTTACAAGAAATAAAGGTCAATCAAACTGATAAGCAAGCATGCTAAATGGTATTGATGAAACTAGCGCTTGAATCACTAGGAGATGCGCGGAACATGCTACTATAGTACTTACTTTCGGGTGATTAAATTGCAGCTTCTTCGGCAGTCCCGGAGCTTTTGAGGTGAATTTTCTCCAAACTCTGCCAGACAAAGAAAACAATTACTTGATATCAGGAAATGAACAAAGTTGCTGATATGGTGGATAATGATCGATTTAACTTACTTCTCGAGCATTTGAGTCATGTTCGCATAGTCCTGGGGATCTTTTCGTCTCGAGTCTAAGACGGTTACTACTCCCGGCTCAAGCTTAATCTCTAGGAGAATATAGTGGAAGCTGCGCATGCATGCATAAGTCATCAATTACATTACCATAACCTGGACTAATAAGGGAAACCGAATATGCACAAGACAGTAACACTCACTTGAAGTTGTAAGGAAAGAGTATTATATCTTTGTTTTGATTTAATACCAACGATTCTAGCAAGTTGGCCTCGGCTTCTTTGGGATGTTTTTCAACCGTATATGCATCTATGAGATTTGTGTTAATGAACCCAACATCACCGATTTGTCTTTTCTTCAATTTGGCGATCTTCAATCTGCATAATATAGTGAGGATAAGTATAAATACATGCAATGAAAGAGCTGACCTATATAGAGAGACTTAATGACAGAAGTAGTACTACTTACAGACAGTAGCAAGTGATCGTTGTTTTATCGAGGGCCTTTTGATTGTAAAACTGGAAGAAATCCTCAAATGGAACCCCCTCGATGAATGCATGTCTGTTGCCGTGGCTAGAGAAAATTCTACATATCCACATCCTGATAACCAACAAGATAAGTAGCAGCTTTGATATGGAGGTATTTTCCTTCACTGCGTGCTTTTTCTTTGTGCCCTTTACTGTACTGTAGTAGCATTTGCTAAATTGCATTGAGAGAATAGGACGGCACAACAAGCTAGGGCTTCAAGAAAACCAACCAAATTCCTTTTTTTGGGGATCAACCAACCAAATTGTTGTAATAGCACGATCCGCAAGACCTAGAAGGGATCTACACATGACATCGGTGGCTTCTCCTCCGCCTGCTATTTGCCGCTTTGACACTGTTGACAGATCCGAGTTCCACCTGCTAGGCTCCAATGGTAGATGTTACGGGCAACTGTATGTGAATCCCACTCCAAGGGATCGCCCTTCTCTATCCCAGATATGGCGGTTATGGAGTTGATGGCTCGTGTTTTTTTTTTTGCTTTATTTGTTTTGTTTTGTTTCTACTTACAACAAAAAAACTTATTTATTTTATTTCTAATTACTTATGTATTTTACTTTAATTATTTTATTTTTATTTATTTTATTGCTGCTATTTTTATTTATTTTACTGCTGCTATTTTTACTTAATTTATTAAGGTTTATTTATTGTAGTTACTATAGTTTATTTTATTTTATTTTATTAAGGTTTATTTAGTTTTATTTATTTTATTAAGGTTTATTTATTTTATAAATATAAAAAAATGAACATAGATGCGCTTATAGAGAAAATTCAACCTAAATTCATAATAAATTTCTATGAAATTTACTATGAATTTAGGTCAAATTTCCTGTATAAGGGCATCTATTTTCACTTTAAGAGAAGCTCAACAAGGCAGATAAGGACGGCCTTATAAACTGATGTGAGCGCCCTTCGGTTGGCGAGGTGGGACTAAACACTAGCCGCAACTAGGACCAGGCCTTTAGTCCCGGTTTGTGGTAGGAGCCGGGACTAAAGGGTGGTGGGCCAGGAGCGTGGCCCATTGGCCCCGATTTGTCCCACCAACCGGGACCAAAGGGTCCGGACGAACCGGGACCATTGCCCCCACGAGGCCCGGCAGGTCCCTGGCCGCACGAACCGGGACCAATGCTCACATTAGTCCCGGTTTGTGACTGAACCGGGGCTAATGTGAAAACTATCCTGTGACCTAAGCCCCTTTTCCTACTAGTGCCAGAATAGCTCCCATCCACCATGGGTTGTTATATGATCAGCTACCCAGATGAAGACTAAAAGATGTATGTAGCCAATTTATCCCTAGTGAGCTAGCCAAAATGGTTACAGTACTACTCAAGTGTCAAAACAATTTCCCTAATTTTATGCTGATAAAGTCACACAATCTGCAATGTTGCCATGCATCTATGTTGCACCATTACTCGGTGATGCGTGTTATGTTTAATCTTGATCATGTCTCTGCATATTAGTTTGTTTTTGTTCTGTAGACAGGTAATTTGCACTACGATGTATTGATTGGGCTGCTGGTGCACGCATATATAATAGAAGGGAAGGCCTCTACCTCAACTATACAAGACTAGGAGGTGGGCCACAACTCCAATACACGTGCAATACAAAATATATACTCAACAGCCCCCCCCCCCCCCCCGCCCCCCGCAGTCGAAGCGTCGCCGGAGACACAGAGACTGGACCGAAACTCCTTAAAGACAGGAGTAGGCAATCCCTTAATCATCACATCAGCAAACTGTTGCGTCGTTGGCACGTGGAGAACCCGAACACGGCCAAGGGCAACCTGCTCGCGCACGAAGTGAATATCGAGCTCAATATGCTTCGTCCGTCGATGGTGTACCGGGTTGGCGGAGAGGTAGACCGCGCTGACATTATCGCAGTAGACAAGAGTGGCCTTGTGAACACCACAAAGCAACTCCTGGAGCAGCTGACGTATCCAAGAGCACTTGGCCACGGCATTAGCCACGGCGCGATACTCTTCCTCGGCGCTGGAGCGGGAGACCATGGGCTGCCGCTTCGATGGCCAAGAGATCAACGAGGGCCCAAGGTAGACGCAGTAGCCTGACGTAGAGCGTCGCGTGTCGAGGCAGCCAGCCCAGTCAGCATCCGAGTAGGCCACGAGGTCGATGAAAGCGGAGGCCGTCAGGGTGAGTCCCAAGGACATGGTGCCACGTATGTAACGGAGAATACGCTTCACCAGAGTCCTGTGAGAGTCACGCAGGGCGTGCATATGGAGGCACACCTGCTGAACAGCGTACTGCAGACCGGGCGAGTCAGCGTCAAGTACTATAAGGCACCAACGATAGAGCGATAAAACGCTCCATCAGACGCGAGAGACCCCTCCAGAGTAGAGACCTTCGCCTTCGTGTCGACGGGGGTGGGTGCCGGCTCGCAGTTAAGCATACCGGCACGCTCAAGGTGCTCAGCCCGGCGGATCACCTCGATGCCGAGAAAGTAGGGCAGGGGCCCCAAGTCGTTGAGGGCGAACTCATCACGAAGACGAGCAGTCAGCCGTTGAAGGAGATCGGGGCCGGACGCCGTGAGGATGATGTCGTCGACGTAGAGCAGCAGATAGGCAGTGTCAACTCCCTGATGATACACAAAGAGTGAGGCATCGGAGCGAGTGGACCGAAAGCCCAGAGACTGCAGGAAGGTTGCGATACGCTGGTACCAAGCCCGAGGCGCCTGCTTCAACCCGTAAAGAGAGCGGGAGAGCAAGCACACGAAGTCGGGGTGCTCGACGTCGACGAAACCAGTAGGCTGCTCATAGAACACCTGCTCGGTGAGATGACCGTGCAAGAAGGCGTTGGAAACGTCCAACTGATGCACAGGCCAGGCGCGCGAGACCGCCAGCTGAAGGACGGCGCGGATCGTGCCCGGTTTCACAACCGGGGCGAAGGTGTCAGTGAAGTCCACGCCCGCGCGCTGCCGAAAACCACGAACCACCCATTGAGCCTTGTAGCGCTCGAGAGAACCATCCGGACGAGTCTTGTGGCGAAACACCCATTTGCCAGAGATGATGTTGGCACGGAGGGGTCGCGGAATTGCACGCGTGTAATCTCTTCATTGGTGCTCGTTGGATGGTTCTGGATGTAGAGGTATTGACATAGTTTTCTTGTTTCTGTGGTGGGTGCCGGTGGCGGCTCACGCCTGTCGAGGTGCTTCAGATGCCATGGCGTCACTGCACTTTGGTCGATTTTCGCATACTACTGTGGTTGCATGAACCGTCACGAGAAGAACATCATGAGGAGCAATTGATTAAAAAAAATCAAGGGTTGGTGAAATGCAGTGACTCCGACAGATGAGATTGTTAGTGTACTATACTTCTTGAGACTAACATAGGCAACTATTAGCCAAGAAAGCATAGGCAACTAAAAGTAGACATCATTCTACCTTCACAAACAACCTTTTTGAATGAATCATTTAACAAACATAAAAAGAAGCTGCCAACTCATGCCACCGGTTGACTCCAAACTTTGTTAAACCGAATCAGCAAATAAAAAGCAAGTTAAGAAGTTTTTCGAAAGATCACAGCCAGTTAGTGATTAACATGGAAGTGACAGAACAATCACAAATTTAATGAAGGAAACCAGAAGATAGGGAACAAGGAGCAGTTTGATGATCACAAAAGTTCCAGGCGACAGTCAGAGCAAACTAAGGCATTTTGGCCTTCCTAGATCGGTTGTAGGTCCTCCTCGCTCACTCTATCGCCAGCTCCTCCGCAACATCCGCATCCTTCTCGGTTGTCTCCATGTCGGCTGCCAAGCGCTTCAACATTCTAACACGGACGACGAGCACGATCATCATCGCATCGGGATCCAACTCGTCAATCTTCATCGTCAACACTTTGGCATCCTCCGAAGTGGACGCTAGCTCAACTCTCCTCTATTCGAGTATCATCTTCTTCTCTTCAAGGTTGATATTCTTACCAAGCGCCACCATGAAGACATCAAACTTCTCCACCTTCTTTCCATCCTTCACGTCATAGCGCTTGACACATGCCTATTCCATCTTCGCCAAGATATCCTCGAACCTCTCTTCTTCTTTGTAGTCGCCCCTTCTCGCTTCTCCTTCTCCTCCTCCCTCTTCTTACCCTCAAACCCCTTCCTATCCTTCTTGGATGGCTCTTTTATTGCATTGGTTGGATCACCGGCTTCATCCTCATTGGCAATGCCAGCGGTCTTGAAGGAATTGGCAATGGGTTGTTGCCATTTGGGTTGCCCATTCAAGTTCAACCAACAATGCATGAGGGCGAAACTCTTCTTATCCTACTTCAAATACAATGTGCACGCATGGGAGGGCTAGCAAAAAAAGATATTGTCAAGATGCATCTCCGGCCAAATGAGCAACACATAGAGCATATTCGGCCACATGATCAACACATAGAACAACTTACTTGCTTGGAGATTTGGGCACCACTTGTCCACCGTTTTATGAGTGTATTGAGATGGTTGCAATACTTGCTCATGGATTCTTGGAAGGTTTCATCGATAGTTGAGTGACTTCGGCCCATGATCTCCGATGACTTCCTTGTGGTAGGGTTCGAAATTCTTGTGCTCATGGAAACAAAAATGAATATTGGACCAAAATTTTGCACCCTTTTGCTCCGTGCCTTGGAGCGGATCGATGCTAGTGTGCAACAATGCAAAGAACAACAATTTGTCATCCCTCATGTTGGAACTTTCTCTTCTACCCTGCGTACGTCCCTGGATGCCCGGTGTACGTGTCCGACCTCTAGGTGTTCGTGCCCGGTTGCTGGGTGCACGCCTCCGTCTGGGAGTGATCCACGTGTTCGTCAACGAAGCCGCCTCCACCTCCGTCGTGGATCATCTGCATCATCTCCCCGTCTACATCATCATATGCTATCGCGCCTGGTTGAGACAAATCACTAAAGAGAGAGTGGGGCACCCAGCTGATCCAAGCCCAGCATCCGCCACTGGACAAGCTGCGGCGATGGTGAGCCGGCGAAATGGAGCGGCACCATGTGTCGATCCAATACGACACGTACTCGGTTACGACGGTTGGTGACTGCTGCTAACAACCGAGTTGGTTGGTGTGCCGTAGCTAGGGTGGCGTGTGCATGGACGGCGGCTCCACTGCCCCTCCCCATGTCCTTGCCCGGCCCCAGCGCCCCCGTCCCTTCCAGGTGCCCTTTTCTTTTCCTTACCAAGGTTGTAATCTCCGTAATTTTCCTTTTCTTTCATAATTTTTGTTTATCCTTTTGTAATTTTGAGCAAGCTTTATACTTTTCTCCTTACCATGGTTTTTCTCCAAAGGGCAAACACAAATAAAGCTCTTTTGTCCATATGACACTTAACCTTTTCGGTATTTATTCCTTAATTTCTTCTGGTTTTCATGTATTTTTCCTTTGTTTTTTATTTAAAAAACAAAAGTTTGGGAATGATGAAAACGACCCACAAGGCCGAAAAGCAAAACCAATCTCCCCTCAGCCATGCCGTGCCGAAACGGGGAGCTCCTAGCCGGCACATGCCTGATGCGTCAACTAGGAGTTCAGGCGCCCACTAGGCGCAGCAATGGGCCAACCCATTTCACCACTCGTGATGCAGTCCATCACCAGGGTGCATTTGGTTCGTCGGTAAACAACCGAGCAATTGACCGGTCACTGATTCAATTTTGAAAAATATTATTATTATTATTAAATCGGAAAAACACAAAAAATATTTGTGATTTCAAAAATGTTCATGAGTTTTAAAGTTTTTTTCACAAACTACAAAAAAGTTTATGAATTTGAAAAAAGTTCCTTAATTTTGAAAATACTTCGTTGATTAGGAAACTTTTTGGAATTTTTTAATAACTTCATCAATTTTGAAAAAAAATTGTTCATTGATTTTAAAAAGGTTCATCGATTTGGAAAAAAAGTTCATTTATTTTGAAAACAAGGTTCATCGCATTTGAAAAAGTTCATGCATTTTGTAAAAATAAAAATTAATAATGATAAAAATAAAAAGATAAAGATAAAGGAAAAAATTAAAGAAGAAAAGAGGAAAAAGGATATAAGCAGACGCAACAAGTAAGTTGTCCTTGGTGGTTAGTGCAGTTTAGACAGAAAGAGAAGGGCGCGAGTTTGATTCACCTGCACGCGCGACTTCTTCGGACGGGAGTAGAAAAAAGAACAATGGGAAAATGAGTGGGCCCAGCGCGGAGGGGAGGGGCCCGGGATTGGGTGCGGCCGATTGCAAAAGTCAAAGTATCAGGAGCAGAAGGCGCCGAAGAGGAAATGCCGCCGAACCACCCTTAGGGGGTGTTTGGTTCAGGGACTTTTTAGTCCCAAAGACTAGAAAAAGTTCCTAAAAAGTCCCTAGGAACCAAACGGGAGGGACTTTTTCTATAGAGACTAGAAAAAGACTCTACTAGAGAGTCTTTTTTGATTAGTCCCTGGGACTAGAAAAAGTCCTAGGACTTCTGAACCAAACACCCCCTTAATAATAGGCGTGCCAGGCCGATTCTCATGGCCAGGCCTTTGAGCCGGCAAGGCATGACCCTTTTATAAAAAAAAAGGCCGAAACGGGCGGCGCCGTGCCAGGCTTTGGATAAGATTATGAAAAATGAATGGGATGGGTATGTTCGAGATTCTCTGGGAAAAAAGCTCTTGTGTATAATAATTAAATTTCCCATAGACGGCATTTCTTTGTAGGACACGCCATTCTTAAAGCAAATGTATACTTACGTTAGCATAGAAACGTAGGCCCAGCGGGTCACTAGAAACCATTTCAGCCCAACTGCTAGAAGAAAATGGAGGGAAAACGTGATGGAAATGGAGGGAAGACGTTCCCCTTTCCCACCAACGCGCACACCAGAGTGGCACAGTCCCGGGCAGAGCTTTGCCTCCGAGGCCCCGACGAATCCGTCCATGGGGAAGCGGAAAAGCTCATCCCGCCGCTCGGCGGCGGTAAACTCGGACGAATCGGAAGATGGGGATACGCGATGGATCATCTCGCCGCTTGGCCCCGACGCGTCTCGACCGCCCGCCCAATCCCGTACCGGTACGTCCTCTTCTCCTCCGTAGCACCTACCATGCTTTGGATTCGCCGTCTCCCCTTGTTGAAGTTCGCTTGTCTTTGGAGCTCGCAGGGTGCCCGTGTCAGTGCCACCAGCAGGGGACAAAGCGGAAGGCCCCGGGTGCCTCTCGGAGGCGTCGCAACCAGCCGGTTCGTACTGTGCCGCACCCATCACACCCTCTCCCTGAATCTTGATAATTTATTTATTTTGTTTCATCCATATTTTGTAGGATAACAGCACAAATGTCATCCGCGTGTACTATGGCCATAGAGAACAACGCACGCTAAGTCTAAATGATCGCTTATCTTTCTACAGAGGACATAATTTCAGTGGATTCGGACACGTAGTGGTCGAGCTGCCGCAGCCGCGGCCTATGACATTGGTGGATCTGCACCTCTGGATCTTGAAATTGTTCCGGCTCCACCCGGAAACACAAGATCTCAGCATCACAGGGTTCTTCAAAGAATACACCCCTGACACTTACTCAGACCCTCACTTTCTGGACCAAATCCTGGACTGGGATATCCGGTTTTTCACCACAGACAGAGATTGGAGTTCCTTTGTTAATAAAATGAAGAGGAAGAATGTGCAGCAGAAGTTCAAGCTGTTCGTCGACTGCTCTGAACTCAAGCACTACGATGTTCTGCTCAAAGCAGTCCATGAGGATTACACACCACCATCGACGGTTGTTCTGCCGGAGACGAAATGTCTGTTAATTGATGACCCTGATCATCACTTCCACCTTGTTGAAGACTGGACAATGACCCCTCAGGAAATCGTAGTATATCTTGCTGACAACTACGACAAGCAGATCAGGCTTGCTGAGGCGTGGAGAGCAAAACTGAAGGTGTTGGAGACTGCATTTGGGACCTTTTTTCATTCATACGACTCTGTCCCAGGGTTGCTTCAGGATATAGCATGCAACCCTGGTGGTTTTGTTGACATCAAGGATACAGAGGTTGTTGGCTGTGAGGATTTCAGAGTTCTCCATCGTATCTTTTGGGCGTTTGCGCCTTGCATACATGCCTTCCGTTGCTGTCGCCCTGTGCTTTGTGTTAAGGGCACACCACTCTGGGAAATATCAAGGAATGCTGCTCACTGCTGTAGCACTAGATGCTAATGATTTCCTTGTTCCAGTTGCATTTGCTGTCACTGAGGGGGAGACCAAGGAATGCTGGCTGTGGTTTCTTAGGAATCTCAAGCGAGCGGTTGTGAAGGAGCGATCCGGCGTCTGCATTATACATGACTACAAAATGGAGTTGGTCAATGCTGTAGAAGATATTCAGAATGGCCATCAAGAACTACACCCATGGACAGATCTACAAAGCCGGTGGTGTATGCTACACCTTGCTGAAAACTTCTTGGCACATTTTGGCGACAAGAAGCTGCTGGCTATGTTCAAGAGACTTTGTGAGCACAAGCAAAAAAGCAAGTTTGCTGACACCTGGGAGGAGCTAGATGACTTGACACTGAAACATATGAGGGAGAAAAATGGTGGTGCTAGTCAGGAAATGCAGCAGGAGTCGGTCAAGCATGATGAGGCAGAACTTGTGGCAGGAAACCCATGATGAACCACGTGTTGAAGGGAGTGCAGTGCCTTCCGATCAGCGCGATAGTGAAGGTGACACTCAACCGTATGGAAGAGTACTTCAAAAGCACAAGCGATGCAGCAAAAGAAGCAATAGAGAATCCAGTAATGAACTTCCCTAAAAGAGTCCAGGATGACATTAATTCCAAAATGCAAAAGGCCCAGACTCATCAAGTTATCCGCATGACCACCAAGGACAAAAATGCTGCGAAAGATGTCGGAAAATTTGTGGTTAAGTCAGGGCAGAAGCGTGTAAGTGTTCACCTGGATTCAGAATATGCCACTGGCATGAAAATGTCTCGAGGATGCAGAATCAGAAAAAGTGCCGCGTGTTCATGCAACAAGCCGCATCTTCTTCGCATGCCCTGCTCTCATGTCATTGCCGTCTGCTCTCATATTGGAGTTAGCGCTGCTACATACGTGTCCCCATACTACACCTTGTCCTATCTAGGAGATACCTGGAGCAGCAAATCTGTTGTATCCGACTCTTCATATGACTACAGGAAATTTGGCTCTGCGACAACAACTTGGATCCCGGACAAAAAGTTGGAGTGTGGCCTTCCTGTGTTTCCAACATCAGACTGCATACAAACTGGCCCGGATGAGGAAGATCAATAGTGAAGCGTTGAAAGTGGATCAATCAAGGAAGGAATGGACACTCAGAAGAACCTAGCTAAACTTGAACTTTTGTTATCCGCTAGTTTAGTTATATTTGTACCAAATTTGCAGTAGCTCCCGAGCTTAAGTTATCCTATGCAAACTTGAACCCTTATTAATATGTGTTGTACTTCTATCATATCCAAGCAAGTGAATTTCACAGTTTCTTCAGGCAATATGGTTAATAGCCCTGTGAGTGCCTGTAAATCGATCCATTAATATGCAATCCATTACCATTCTCCAACATTGAATCCTCATTTCCTTCCCAGTTATTTATAGTCACATCTTCTTTGCGTGGATAATTGTGTACAGTTTTCATACTTCAATTCCGTGCTTGATTTATATTTGCCTCATGCTCAGATATACACAAACTCCAAACCATTCTAAAGACATTTCTTATTAGCTGATGCCTTTGTAAGTAATAATCTTCAGTCTTGATTGCTGAATTTCTATTCTTTTCTCGCAACAATGCTGCCAAGATAATCACACAACAGGAAAAGATAATAAAATACGTCCAAGATCATTGTATCTTGAATATTTCCGTGGAATCATTCTGCGGAGAGTTGCCATGGAGCCTCTTACATGTTTGGTTTTACTTCAGAGAAGCGCTCAGCGTTCCACTGAGGAACTCTTGTTCCCAATGATCTCCACTGCCTTCTGTTGTGCCTGAAATCGGAAATATTAATGCACCCACCATAAGGTAAGCCTAGCATGCATGGAAAATAGTAGTAGCAAGCGCACCAGTTCATGTCCCCATCATTCAGTTCTGCTGATGATCTATATGCCAAGCTGCATTTGTCAGTATGTAAACACACCATAGTCCAGAGCAGGATGTCATCTGAATAATATGTCTGTTGTTCAGACTTGGCAACTTACTGTCATATGAAATTGTGGTTCTTTTTTACTTCACTGGAGAAAAACATTCCACCTTCTCTTAAGCAGAACGCGAATGTCTGCGTCGGATATTTGGGGCCATAACTTCCACGTTATATTAACTTTAACAAGGTCATACGATTTGCAAAAAAAGAAAGAACAAAAGCAATCGAACGCACCAGAAACTGCCAACATTCAGAAAGCAGAGCACAGTTGCAGATCACTGAAACTATGGATACATCCTGCACCACTCAAGTTATCTAAACAAAGAAGGGCGATCCTTCATAGTAATCAGGAAATCTGGAACGTCTCGGGAAATATCGTCACTAGTCCCATTCATATCCATGTCCTGGGCAAAAGTTGGTGACAAGCACTCAACTATTTCCAGCAGGTTTTAATTTTCCAATGCAACCGCAGCGCACATTCTTTTTCGTTCAGTTGCTTATTCAGTGCAACTATTATGTCTAATTAGACAATGGGTGCATATACACCTATGAGCCAAAGTAAATTTCCGCTCTTACTGGTGCTGGCTTGTCTAGTAGTATATCCATACAGCACATGTCAGAGCAAGTACCTTTATTTTGATTCATTTGCATCTGTTAGAAGGGACTAGAGAGGGATTGGCGGAATATGATAGATGTATTATTAAAGCTTCAAGGGTGAGTATATATTGAGTACAAGACTTGGAGGGCAAGAAGTTTCTCCTAAAGATAAGATAGGAGATGGATTACAAATCCTAGACTACCAAATACATGTAACTCAAATATATCTCTAACGTCCCCCTGGATTAAAAATGATAGATCTTCAGTGGTACATGATATTTACCTTGTCAATGAGTTACTATGGTCTTCATTTCTTCGAACATCCCATCTATATATAGCTCACAAGCTCAGTGGTTTGTAGTTATCAACTAGTCAGAATAGCTCCCATGCTTAAAAAAAAATACTCCCTCCATTCCCTTATACAAGGCCACAAACTCAAAATATAGGTACCAAGGCAAAATTTAATGACTGCTTTATAAGTCAACTTTTCTTCTCGTTAACCGGGATTATTAATATGCCCGCATGCATGCATGGGAGAAATGAGAAGGAAGTAGCACAATGTCATTATGACTACATGCATGAAAGTTTAAATAAGTTGCTACTATGAGAAAACATCATTAAATGTTGCTCGATTACTGTTAGTGGACTTGTATAGATGCAAAATGTATTTTTTATAGTGGCCTTGTATAAGGGAATGGAGGGAGTAGCTCACATCCATCGTGTTTTATTATATGGTCAACTAGCCATAGGTAGGCTGAAGAAAGATACTCCCTCCGTTCCTAAATATTTGTCTTTTTAGAGATTTCAAATGGACTACCACATACGGATGTATATAGACATATTTTAGAGTGTAGATTCACTCATTTTGCTCCGTATGTAGTCACTTGTTGAAATCTTTAGAAAGACAAATATTTAGGAACGGATGGAGTATATGTGTGGCTTTTATATTAAGTGAGTCAGCTACCGTGAAAATAGTACTCAAGAGTCAAGACACTTTGCCTGATTTTATGTTGTTAAGTTGCACAATACCACAAATATGTTAGATTTAGGACCCACCGGGAATAGATAAGCTTGAAACTGCATGAGATCCTGCCGTAGTGCCGTTAGATCAAACTGTGCAGGGTACCTGTAGCACCGGGTATTGTAGCTATGTACTGTGCACAGGTCACTGGATCTCAATCCTGCCGTACATCTACTTTGCACCATTACTGTACTGTTCCTCATGTCTACACACGCTACGACATGGCTGGTTTGGTGCCAACTTTTGTTTTACTATAATGTCAGGGGAAGCACATATATTAGCTATTAGCTACTAAGATAACTAGCTAATTGCCTTGCTAATCTCTATATAAGATTTTTTTGCAGGTAATCTCTATATAAGTTAATTTCCAGAAAGTTTTGGTTTTGTTGAATATTAGCTTCCAGCAAATAGAATAGCCAATCTGTGATCGTAAAATAAGCACGCACTACAATTTTGTTATCTGTATATCTTAGCAGTTATATATTTTACAAGATGATCTCTGCTTTTCGTAGCGCGAGCCAAGTGAGCAGTTTCAAATAGTTCTCATGCTCGATTTTTACAAAAATCCAATTATGCAACTGATCAAAGTTGCCCTATATATGAACAACTCAAAAAAAGAAAAGATGTCGTATGAACAGAGTGCATGTATGCCTGAGACCTGAATATGAATGGAAACTAGTGATGATTATTCCCCGAGCCATTCCAGATTTACCAACCACTATGAAGGATCACAGTTTGTTATCTGAGATGCCTTGGGTGCTGCAGGGATGTGTCCACAGTTTCAGTGATGTGCAACCATGCTCTGCCTTCTGAGTGTTTACAGTTTCTGGTGCATCTGAACAACCTGCATACCGTTCAGATTATATCTGGGTCTGCACTATTGTGTGCTTACAGCCTGGCAAACTTCATGTAGCTTAGCATGTAGATCATCAGTGAAAGTGAATGAAACGGACATAAACTGGTGCGTTTCTCACTATTATTTTCAATGACACTAGTAGAAAAAGGGCATTTAGTCCCGCATCCGGGACTAAAGGCCGTCCACGTGGCCGCAGCCTGGAGCTCCACATTTAGTCTCGGTTGGTAACACCAACCGGGACTAAAGGAAATTTTATGATTTTTTTTTCAAATTTTTTTTTGAATTTTTTTTTGATTTTCAAATTTTTGAATTATTTTAACCTCTAATCTCTAATCATCCCTCATCACTGCTCAATTTAACCCTGAGCACGCTTAACTTCCGGGTTCTATTCTCCCTCGTTTCCAAGTCTGCACTTGTTGTTTTCCTGACAATAGTAAGATGTCAATCCTATGAACCCTCAGGAATTTAGCTTGAGCATGAAGTCACACATTTCACTGTTTGAGTTTGAAACTATTGTTCTAAAAAACAATAATTATTTAGTAACACTAATATTTCTTGAATAAGTAGTTTGACCACAGTTTGACCAGATTTGACCAAAATTCAGAAAAACTGTAATAATTATTTAGTAACACTAATATTTCTTGAATAATTAGTTTGACCATTGTTTGACCACAGTTTGACCAGATTTGACCAAAATTCAAAAAAACTGAAATAATTATTTAGTAACACTAATATTCTTGAATAATTATTTAGTAACACTAATACTTCTTGAATAAGTAGTTTGACCATAGTTTGACCAGATTTAACAAAAATTAAAAAAAACAGAAATTTGAGCATAACTTTTTTTCCTTTTAGAATTTGAGGATTCTAAAAATTTGCAAACAGGCCGTAGGTTGTCAAAAGTGAATGCGGATTTTCGTGCTGAACATTTTGATATATTATACTTTTTTTCTGACATCGTATGCAAAAGTTATAGCTGTTTCACATTTTACCTACATTTTTTGCAAAACATGTCCAAATTTAAGTTTTTAAATTTTCCTAACTAGTACATGTAGTAACATAACTACATCTGGAAGGATTTTAATTTTTGAAGTTTTATCATTTTCTTTTGCTTTTTACAAAACCGAAAAGGCGATCGGGGGGGGGGGGGTAGAGTTTGAAAATGAGCCCTTTAGTCCCGGTTTGACACACGAACCGGGACTAAAGGGCATGGCACCCTTTAGTCCGGGTTCGTGTCTCAAACCGGGACTAAAGGGCTCAGGTGAACCGGGACTAATGCCTTAGCCGCACGAACCGGGACCAATGCTCACATTAGTCCCGGTTCGTGACTGAATCGGGACTAATGTTAATATTGCCCTGTGACCAAAGCCCTGTTTTCTACTAGTGTGAATGCTTGACTTACCTTAATATTTCTGGTTTCAGACAAGACCAAAGGCAATGGGGATAGTTAGGAAAAGTCTTTCTCTCGGTGAACGCCAACCGCTTCTCTAAATTGAAAACATGAGTTCATGGAAATATTCAAGATACAATGATCCTGGCAGTATCTTTTCCTTTTGTGTGATTATCTTCCCAGCATTCTTGTGGGGAAAGCATAGAAAATTTAGCTAAAAATTAATGACTTCTGAACGATTTGGAATTTTTATATATCGGAGTATGAAGGAAATAAAAGGCAAGCATCAAACTGAAATATCAAAACTGCAAACACAATTATCATCGCAAAGAAGAAACTGTTCTTTTTTGGCGAGGAGCAAAGAAGAAACTGTAACTAACTGGAAATGAAATACGGATTCAATGTTGGAGCATGATAATGGATTGATTTGCAGGCACTCACATGCCTACACTAGTAGAAAACAGGGCTTTGGTCATAGGGTAGTATTCATATTAGTCCCGGTTCAGTCACGAACCGGGACTAATGTGAGCATTCGTCCCGATTCATGCGGCTAAGGCATTAGTCCCGGTTCACCTGGGCCCTTTAGTCCCGGTTGGTGCCACGAACCGGGACTAAAGGGTGCGATGCCCATTAGTCCCGGTTGGTGGCACCAACCGTTTAGTCCCAGTTGGTGCCACCAACCGGTACTAATGGGCTTTGAGGCATTAGTACCGGTTCATGGCACGAACCGGTACTAAAGGTCCCATTTTCAAACTCTACCCCCCCCCTCCCCGACCGCCTTTTCAGTTTTAGAAAAAAACAAAAGAAAATGATGAAAATGTCAAAAAATAAAATAAAATAAGTTTCCCATGTGATATGTGGTCTAGTTGTTGGGAAAATTAACAAATATGAATTTCGACTTTATTTGCAAAATCTCTCTGAAATTTGTAAAATGGGCATAACTTTTGCATACGAACTCGGATGAAAAAGTTTTTCATATGAAAAATCATCTACTCGAAAAGTTACATCCGAATTTAACGGGGGGGAACCCCGTTAATCATTTTCAAAATCCTCAAAAACCTAACAGAAAAAAGTTACGGGGCTTTTAACTAGAGTGGAAAAAATCGAAAAAATTTCAAACTGTGGTCAAACAATGGTCAAACTAATTATTCTAGAATATTAGTGTTACTAAATAATTATTTCAGTTATTTTGAATTTTGGTCAAATCTGGTCAAACAGTGGTCAAACAATGGTCAAACAATGGTCAAACAAATTATTCAAGAAATATTAGTGTTACTAAATAAGTATTGTTTTTTAAAACAATAGTTTCAAACTCAAACAGTGAAATGTGTCACTTCATGCTCAAGCAAAATTCCTGAGGGTTAATAGGATTGACATCTTACTATTGTCAGGAAAACAACAAGTGCAGACTTGGAAACGAGGGAGAATAGAGCCCGGAAGTTAAGCTTGCTCAGGCTGGGGGAGTGGGAGGATGGGTGACCATTCGGGAAGTTAGATGATTTGGAATGATGAGGGGTGATTAGAGATTAAAGGATAAATTGAGCAGTGATGATGGGTGATGATTAGAGATTAGAGGTTAAAATAATTCAGAAATTTGAAAATAAATTTTTAAAAAAAAATTAAAAAAAAATCATAAAATTTCCTTTAGTCCCGGTTGATGTACCAACCGGGACTAAAGGTGGAGCTCCACGTGGCCGCGGCCTTTAGTCCCGGTTCGTGTAAGAACCGGGACTAAAGGGGAGAGGCATTAGTAACGACCCTTTAGTCCCGGTTCAAAAACCGGGACTAAAGGGCCTTACTAACCGGGATAAAAGCCCTTTTTTCTACTAGTGCTATGGACCGTATTGACTGAAGATACTGTGAATTCACTTACTTTGACATGATAGGAGCAGTACAGTAATAATAAAGGTTCAAGCTTTACATATGATTACTTAAGCTCGGCAGGTACTGCATATTTAGGATACAAAATATGACTAGGTTGACGATAGCAAAAGTTCAAGATCAACTAGGTTCATCCGAGTGTTCTTTGGTTCCTTGATTGTCTATAACTGATCGACTTTCAGTGCTTCACTGTTGATCTTCCTTGATTTCCTGCAGTCATACTCATCTTTATAAATGGCATCTACCTTGTTAATGAGCTATTACCATATTTATTTCTTTCCAGCTCCCACCTGGAAGGTGTGCATATATATACAGCCTCTATCCATGGTGGTGGTTCATAGTTTCCCACTAGCTAGAATAGCTTCCGTCCACCGTGATTTGTTATATGATCTGCTAGCTAGAGGTATACTAAAGAAGGATGCATGTAAGCCATTTATTCAATTGAGCCAAATTTTATGCTGTTAAACTCGCACACTGATAATAATGTGTTAGATTTGGGAGGCATTAGGAATATATAAGCTTGTAACTTTGTGAACTCATGGCATGCATCTACTCTGCACCACAGCTCTAAGATGCCACGACCCTCCACCGAAACTGTGTGGACAAGAGAAACCTGAACCAAGAGCAGCCTGTGCGATGGCGGAAAGTATAGTACCTCAACTCGAGGGGATGCCGTACGTGTTTATAGGCAGGGGCGCACCTCCCTGATAGCGCATACAGTTTAGACTACATCTTGGAGAGGAAGCTAGGTAGAGATAAGATTACAAAAGGAAGATAAACTCTAGCTAACAAACTACCAACTACCTAAGATGATATGGGTGCGGCAGCCCTCCTTGTCACGTACGTTTAACACCCTCCCTTAATCACAACTTCATCAAGTTAAGATTATATCTGAAGTTCTCAAAGCTTCGTATAGGCAAGGCTTTTGTAAACCCATCTCCAATCTGGTCCTTGGAATGTATGAACCGAATGTCTAGGAGCTTATTGGCAACTCTCTCTCTGACAAAATGAAAATCTATCTCAATATGTTTTGTTCTTGCATGAAAAACTGGATTTGCTGAGAGATAAGTTGCACACAAGTTATCACACCACAAACATGGAGCCTGAGTAGTTCTCACACCGAGCTACTTAAGGATGGATTGAACCCATATAATTTCTGCTGTAGCATTGGCCAGTGCCTTGTACTCTGCCTTTGTACTGGACCTGGAAACAGTAGCTTGCTTTCTGGCACATCAAGAAATCAGGTTAGATCCAAGAAATACTGCAAAGCCACCAGTGGACCGTCTATCATCCAAACATCCTGCTCAATCTGAGTAAGAGAAGGCACTAACAAGAGTAGATGACTTGCTAAAATTAAGACCAATGCTCATAGTATCTTTCACATATACGTTTTGCAGCAGTCAAATGAACTGTGGTTGGTGCATGAAGGAATTGACATACTTTGTTGACAGCAAAAGAAATATCAGGTCGTGTGAGTGTCAAGTATTGAAGTGCACCCACAAGACTTCTGTACCTTGTGCTGTGTTCTGAACTCAAAAGTGTTCCTTCTATGAAAGACAATCTTTCTGTACTAGACAAAGGAGTAGTCATAGGTTTACAACCTTGCAGCCAGCTTTTCTTACCAAATCATTTGCATATTTTTCATGGGAGAGATGATGTCCATCCTTGTGCTTCTTTACTTCAATCCCTAGGAAACAGTGCAAATCACCAAGGTCCTTTAGGGCAAACTCAGCGCTTAAATCCTTCAACAGTCCTGTTATTGCCTCATCAGATGAACTTGTGACAATAATATCATCAACATATATAAGAACAAATATTGATGTATTGGACTTATTGTAAATGAACAGTGAGGTGTCGGACTTTAAAGGAACAAAGCCAAGCATTTGCATCTTTTTACTGAGACGAGAATACCATGCCCTAGGAGCCTGTTTCAATCCATACAATGCTTTATCAAGCTTGCATACGTAAGAGGGTGCATGTTTGTTTTCAAACCCACAAGGTTGTTTTCATGTAAACCTCCTCTTCCAGAACACCATGAAGAAACGCGTTCTGTACGTCTAATTGTCGAAGACTCCATCCCCTGGAAACAGCAATAGACAAGGCAGCTTTTACAACTGGACTAAAGGTGTCCTCATAGTCTATGCCATACCGTTATTTAAAACCTTTAGCAACTAGCCTTGCCTTGTAACGATCAACTGTTCCATCGGACTTCCTTTTGATCCTAAAGACCCACTTGCAGTCAATAAGATTTTTACCTTGTTTTGGAGGAACCAAATGCCACATTTTATTTTTCTGTAGTGCCACATACTCCTCATGCATTGCCTTTCTCCACTTCTCATCACCAAGGGCCTCATCAAGTGTGGTGGGCTCACCTGGTTCACCTATAGAACAGATCATACCATATTTGGTTATGTGCTTGTAATTAATTGGCTTATTTACCCCTGATTGTAGTCGTGTACGGCGCTGCTGTGCAGCAACATTGTTTTGCGCCACAGAGGATCCCATGGCTGAATCAGGAGCTAGAATCTACGCCCGATCCGAGACGGATCCGCCTGCTCCAGCAGTTTCAGCGGGGTCCGCTGCTGGCGGATCTTCTGTGGCAGCTGGCTGCTGTGGTGAATACGAATCCGGCGCAGAAGATCCCGTCCGGCCAGCCGACACGGGCTGACAGGGATCTGCACCTGCTGTGTCTTGTCCCGAGCCAGTCGGTCGCCCTGCATCGCGCCGCTTGTAGACAGCCGGTTGGCTCCCGAAGCGCGAGCCAATCGGGCCAGCGGCAGCCTGACGCGTGGCAGTTGCTGATTCGCGCGGGCTGGTGGAGCCGCCGCTGCCAACCACAGCTGGCCGCGTGGCCAACGCGGAGACGGGCGCCGATGGCGCGCCTGGTGCAGCATCGCGCGCTGTCGCTGCTGACGCGCCAGATCCCGAGGCAGATCCTCCTGCCTCTGCTGATGCGCCGGATCCCGAGGCTAATCCACCTGCCGCTGCTGTCACGGCGGATCCCGAGGTGGATTTGCTCCCTTCGCCGTGACACATATGATATGGGCAGACTGTTGCACCATTTTCTTCGCTGTTTGCACCGTTTTCTTCGTTGTTTTCACCGCTATGGTCTCCTGTGTCATCACAAGGCTCATGCATATGGTTAGGAGGATTAGTCAACAAATGATCATCACGGTTATCATGTCCCCCTTGATCATGACCGGAGAGGTGAGGTGGTAGAAGAAGTATCTCCTTGCGAAGTAAGGCGCCGGCATTAGGGTGAAGATCAGCAAAAGGGAATTTTGTCTCGTCAAAAACAACATCTCTAGAGATGTAGACGCGGCCAGTAGAGATATCAAGGCATTTTACACCTTTATGCGGAGCACTATACCCAAGAAACGCACACTGTTTGGAGCGAAACATAAGCTTGCGGTTGTTGTAGGGGCGAAGATTCGGCCAACAAGCGCATCCAAAAACACGAAGAGATTTATAATCTGGTTTTGTGTGGAGAAGCCTTTCTAAGGGAGTTTCATTGTTGATAACCCGACTAGGAAGCATGTTTATGATGTGTACGGCAGTGAGGAATGCTTCGTCCCAAAATTTTAAGGGCATAGAAGCTCCGGCCAAGAGAGAAAGGCCAACCTCAACAATGTGCCTATGCTTACGTTCCGCAGACCCATTTTGTTGGTGAGCGTGAGGGCATGACACATGATGGGAAATCCCTAACGTTTGGAAAAAGGAGTTGAGTTTTTCGTACTCCCCTCCCAGTCGGATTGGACAGCAAGAATCTTTCTGTCAAACTGCCGTTCAACAAGAGCTTGGAAGTTTTTAAAGACTTGGAAAACTTCTGACCTCTTTTTAAGAAGATAGAGCCAAGAAAACTTGCTGTAGTCATCAATGAAGCTAACGTAGTATGTGTGTCTACCAACATAGCTTGGGGCAGGACCCCATACATCAGAAAAAATTAATTGCAACAGTTGAGTAGAAACACTAGTGGAAACAGGGTAAGTAAGTTGACGACTTTTTGCTTTCTGACAAGAATCACAAATGGTTTCAACATTGCGCTCACCAACAAACGGGAGCTTATTCTTTTTAAGTAAACGATCAACTAAGGAAAATGAAGCATGCCCTAAACGGTCGTGCCATCGTGTGGCCGAAAGCTTGATAGCACCGCAAGCTTGTTTATTGTATCTTAGAAGCTCCGGAATCAACGGGTAAAGGCCTCGAACACATCTACCACGATAGAGAGTTTTCCTCGTGACCTGGTCCTTGATCAAAAAGAACAAGGGATGAAATTCAATATAAACATGATTTTCAAGGGTGATTCAATGGACAGATAGAAGACTCTTGTCAGTGCTAGGGACATGCAAAATTTTCCTAAGATGAAATTTTCGACGTGGGGTACGAAAAACTGAATGACCAATGAGACGTATCCTCATACCTGCACCAATTGCGGTGTGGATCTGGTCCTTGCCATGATATTTCTCCTTGAGTGTCACCTTCTCTAGTTCGCCGGTGAGGTGGTTCGTTGCGCCGCTGTCGAGATACCAATGGTATCGACGCCATATGAGCCGTCAGCAGCAGCAGCCACCTTTTCTTCATCTTCAGAGGAGGCCTCATCCTCATCGAACCGGTACCAGCAGTCCCTCGCCGTGTGGCCCGGTTTGCCGCAGATTTGGCAGCGCACCGCGTCTGGGCGTGACCTGGAAGAACCACCGCGGCGGCCCCTGTTGTTGGTGGAGTTGGGCCGTCCGTTGCGGGAGTTGGACCCGCCGTTGCTGCCACCGCTCCCCTGCTTGCCCTTGGAGCGAGGAGGACCGCGGTGACGTGCGTAGCCGCCGCGCTCGCGCGTCACAGCTTTAGCTGACGACTTGAAGCCGCCCGATCCCTGGTACTGCGCCACCCTCTGATCAAAGTTGCTAAGCATTGAAAAAAGCTCATCGAGGGATACCGGGGTGATGCGGGCGTCGAGGGCGGAGACGAGTGGCTGGTAGTCCATGTCGAGGCCGTGCAGGATGTAGGAGATGAGTTCATCATCCTGGAGGGGTTTCCTGGCGGCGGCCAGCTCATCGGCGAAGCCGCGCATCTCGGCGAAGTAGGTAGTGACGGTCTTGTTGCCCTTCTGGGCGTTCACCAGAGAGGTTCTGATGTTGTTGACGCGACTGAGCGACTGCGAGGAGAACATCCCTGACAGCGCCATCCAGAGCTCGCGCGCCATGGTGATTGCGGTCACCTACACGAGCACCTCCTTGGTGAGGTTGTTCAGCAGGTACCCCGAGCACCTGCTGGTCCTCTCGCACCCAGATGGAGTGGAGGGGATTCGGCTCAGTTGATTCCTTCCCATCTTTGTCCTTGGTGTGGAGGATCCTGGCCGGCTCCGGTGTCGTGCCGTCGACATAGCCGAAGACACCCGCGCCCCTCAGCTGCGGCATGATCTGCGCGCGCCAGAGGACATAGTTGGTGCGGGAGAGCCTCTCCGTGACTTGGCCGTTGGGGCCAGCCTGGGAGGCGCCGGAGGAAGAGGAAGACGACATAGTTGCACTGGAGTTCTAGGGTTTAGACGTTGTGGAAGAGAAGGGCTATGATTACCATGTGCGATGGCGGAAAGCGTTGTACCTCAACTCGAGGGGACGCCGTACGTGTTTATAGGCAGGGGCGCACCTCCCTGATAGCGCATACAGTTTAGATTACATCTTGGAGAGGAAGCTAGGTAAAGATAAGATTACAAAAGGAAGATAAACTCTAGCTAACAAACTACCAAGTACCTAAGATGATACGGGTGCGGCAGCCCTCCTTGTCATGTACGTTTAACACAGCCATAGTCCCCAAGTTTAGAGAGGCTACTGGGAGTGCAGTTTTGATGCAAAATTTTCAGTTACTGTCTGCAGGGGACGCACAAAACATTAGCTACCGAACTGCCTTGCTAATCAGCGGACTCATCTACCAGGTGCTCCGGTGGAACATGAGCCCTTGGATTAAAAAGAGAGGGACAAGATGAAGTGCAAGGGGAGCTACTGGTACGTTTTGCAAAACTAACCTTCGAGTCTAGGTAAATCGAGCGAATCGACCTCACAAACCCAGTTCGTCTATCCCCTTTTCCTCTGTCCTGTACGACTGCTCCAGGTTGCCGGCTGAACAATTGGGTGAATCCATCTCTCCCTGTCCCTCTCCGGCTTCTGGCGTTTAAACACGAGTGCCCAAGATCCAAATCATGATGTCCCTCGCTGTCATTTGCGTTTCTGTACCGACGCGGGGCTGTAGCTTTGTGGATATATGATGAGAGAGGGGTTCGCCCAATTCTGCCAAATTAGAATCTCTTTTAAGTGTAGTGTTCTAGATTCCGCACAACTAAATCACGCAGTCAATAAGTCAAAGCTACTTGGGCGTATGATGATCTGCTTGACAAATCTTAGTGCCCCCCTGAAGATGTGACGGTTGCTTATTGGCTGACAAATCAAAACGCTATGATACTAAGCCAAATGCGGTCAGTTAGGCTGCTTTTACCTGTCGAGATGGTGTTCTGCTTTGCTGGGAGATTCAACATTATGCTCTGATTGCCTAGGGCTGGTAAATCTGGTTGAAGACGTAGACGACGAACAGGGCTGCAAATCTTCAGGTTCTTGTGCAACTTCAGAAGCTAAGTAGTGCTTTCAGCTTTTGCAATTATCTTTATAAAACGAGAAGCCAATATGGCAGCTCATGAGACTGCTAATTTTACCTCTCGTGCTAGTCCAGATCATGTCCGGTTGTCTCAGGCTCTGGTTTTTGTGGCACCATGTATTCAGCAAGACCTTTAACGTGCTACAGAAATAGTATGCGACTTTTTTCGCTCAGATGGGCAGTTGTTGTACAATTTATATGCATGCTTGTTTTGTTCCAATATGAACGAAATGATGTTCTGGCATGGAATCATCTAAAGAAAATGTGTCAAGAGATCTTCGGTTCAGCTACAAAACAACAGCACCACAACTACTTATAAAGCTGTTTTTCTAATACTTAATAGTACAGAGTTATATCCTGGTCAATTTGTTTTACAGAGTTATAACTATTGATCTTTCCAACTTACCGAAGAATAGATTACATGAAAATTTTGCATTTTTTCCCAAGACAACAATGAGTAATCAGGAAACAGATACATAAGCTGATACAAGAGCAGAACTTCGATTTTCTCAGGTACAATGCATGGTTTAAAACAGAAGCTCGGTCAGATAGATGTATAAATGAAGAGGACACATGCCTTCATATGCAGTCTAACATATCTTGTTCATTTACAGCAGAGTAAGACTGCTACTTGAAAAGCAGAATATATAGATATTCATACAGCTCAAACTTTACATATTCCATTTTAATGTCCATTTGAGATTTCTTGAAATTCAGGCATGAGTAATTAATGTCAGAGTTTTAATCACTTCAATGCTGCAGACCGTCATCCAGTTACAAATTTGCCTGAAAATAAGACAAACATCATTACATGTTGTAAGTTCTCATCACTCTCGGGCTCATATGTTGACCCCTATGTATGCACAATAATAATGGTTTAGTTCATGAACTGAAGCTCACGCACTGAACATATAGAAGACTAATTCTTTTTGGCCTGTTGTAGCTATTTCCAACATTTTCGACCAACCGGATCGTGCCTTAACTATTTGAGAAAAAAAATATAACAAGCGACAAAATCTAGTCCTAATGCCATAGTTGACCCAATGCTTAGAGCAGCACTTTCCATTGACTCCATGATTACCTGTTTTCCTACAAATATAATCACAAAAAAATCACATTCAGGTTCAAAAGTAGAGAACCAACCTACTACTCCATAGTTGACCCAATGGAGTACAAAAGCAGCACACATCCAGATTTTTACCTCAGAGAAAAGCAACAATGTGCATTGCAGAAAGACAAATGAGGAACATTAACAATTAGTGCCATGAAAGTTCAATTGCACATTGTAAAGGCCCTTTCCATTTGATATGAAAAAATTAAAGTGGGTCACAACTCACAAGAACATATAATACATTGCTAGTTCATTTTCGATAAATGGCATTTTTATTATCTCAAACTGTAGCATCAAGCGGATACAAAGCATTATGAGTAACAACCGGCCTCTGCATAACTAAGATGCACACAACCAAACACGTAATGTCTGACAAAATGAAAGGAAAAAAATGACAAATCAGCGATAGTGGAGTCCTATAGACCTATATTATGCCTATGTCGCAAGGGATGGTGGACCGATCCGGAGATTAAGCTGCCACCCATGTTGGGTAAAAAACACCGTAGCCACCTGCTCCAACCGCGTACACACCACCTTGAATAGCGGTTGGTACTCCGCTTGTTGTAGCGTAGACCACGTACGAAGCGAGTGCGTATAACGGAAAATAACCTGCAAAGGAGAAGCATTGCAACGAAAAATTGCTAGTTCATGTCCAAGAAAATAACAGGAACATCGGTAATAAACCTACTCTTGCCATGTATGCAGGCTCTCAGGTTTCCATTTTTCTCACATACATGTCAAATTGCTTCATATCACGTACAAACCTTCCTATAAAATTAGCAAGCATACATGGAAATTGTATACAAATGTAGGATCAGAACACATAGATCTCATCATCAATTTTCCACTATCTGCTATAATTAGTGGTAAGAATTTCACCATTATAACTGCATGTCTCGCATCGATTTGATGCTCACACTTTTCAATTTCCCAAATGCCAATGGTTTCAAACAAATTGGGGGAACTGACGAATTGGAAGATTAAAACATGACCCGCACATGGATAACAGAAAATTAAATTCAGTGCTCATACCTCGGTTCCTTGAGCTGTAGAAAGATGATGGCTGACTCGTAAGCAGCTGTAGCGTCGATCTCATCACCAGAGCTACAGCGCCGGGTCGCTATGTAGACGAAATCGCCGTGAGCTGCTGGTGGACCACGTGATGTGGATCCTAGGCAGTGGTGTGTCAACGCCGAAAGCCCTGGAAGCCGGAGAGAGGGAGGGAGAGAGGACCAAATTTCTAGCCCCAGCTCAAGCCTGCTGCGATGGTACAGGATATGGCAAGGGGACGAACTGGGTTCGGAAGGTCCATTCACTTGATTTAGATGTACTGCAAGGACTCTTTCACAAATGTACCAGCAGGTCCATGTGCTAACCGGATCCTGTCCCTCACTTTCGCTGAAATATGGGGTGGGCTTTAGGCCCATCTAGCAATTTTTGAAAATCTCTAAGGGTCCATATGGGTTTAGTTGGTACTAGGTGTAGTGAGAAGTTGTTGCTAAAAAAAAAGTGTAGTCGGAAGTTTAGTCCCACCCTAGAAGTTGGAGAGGAGTTGGACCTCCTTATAAGGGTTTCTCTTCCACATGTTATTGGAGCTTGAGAAGAGAAAAGGCCCTCGGGCACTCCTCCTCCGCCGCCTGCCGCGGCGCGTTCTGTTGCGTCGACAAGTAATTTCGAATGGAAGAAGTATCACCGCTTGTTATCCGAGATGCCTTGGGTGCTGTAGGATCTGCCCGCTGTCTGAGTTTTGACAGTTTCTGATGTGTTCAGTCTGCCTAACATGCCTAACATTCAAATGATATCGTGGCCTCCAAGTTGTTTTACCTGGAAACCAACGAGGATATGGAGGTGTTGGACACCAAAGCGTTCCACAATAAACCTCGATAACCAGATGTACGTCTTATGCACCGAGATTGGAGAGTCTGAGTATGTCCACCTTGTATATTTTATCTTTCATTTTAATATCCGTGAAGTACGGCAAGTAAAATACTGAGCCTGGTCCCATATATGTCAACCACATTCTTCTATTTGGGGTCTTATAATTTATATTCTAAGGTTTTCCATGTTTTCTTTAAAATATTAAGGACGGCGTTACGCTTCGGCCAGGTGATAATCAGATCACATCGGCTGCCTTTGTAGCCGTTAGATGGTATGCATGGCAGCCATCCGATTTCCGTCCTGTGAGCCCAAGTCGTTTGCAACATGGATAATGTTGCGCTTGGGACTTTGCAACATCAGCCGTGTTGCACTCGTGCGCATGTAACCTGTGGGTCTTTGGCCACCCACTACAACATGGACCATGTTGTGGTCACCCATTACAACATGGATCATATTGCAGCTACCTCCAACTTGCATGGTGCCGGCCTTTGGTCACCCATTGCAACATGGATCATGTTGAGGTCACCCATTACAACATGGACCATGTTGCGCTCACATATGGACATGGTCTTGCAAGGCCAAGACCATCACTAGGCCTCGCACTAGCGTCAAAGACGATATTGTTGTAGTGCTACCTGCCTCTGCAACAAAGCTCTCGGTTGGCATGGATTCGAAATCACATGCAAGACATAAATCCATGGCGCTCAGGGTCTCCAACTGCAACTCCACTCGTGAGTTGGTCCATGGAACGATCTCTATGTTGGCTGGGTCAGGAGGGGCGCTCGGGAAGAGGGCACATCAGGGGATGAGTCGTCGTGGGTCTCCACCTGAGCTTAACTGCCAGATTTTATCCATGACACTAGCAGGAGGATAAGGTTGAGGAAGAAAAGTGTGTGGGGAGCCATGAGACAAGTGTCACCCGAACGAGGCGGACGATGAGGTGTGAGTAATCCGTAGGTTAATTATAAGTGTTTCCCAAATATTAAGTATGGCAAGTCAATAACGAATCTACAATGCTACACACTATCCTCCTTGTCGATGAATTATTGTCCCCTTTATTTCTTCTGAACCACCTTTGATGTGCATGCATATATATAGTTCTCAGCCACCATGGTCTATTGATGCCAACTAGCCAAAACAACTCCCATCTACCACAGCTTATTGCAACAAGCTAGCCAGAATAGCTCCTATCCATCATGGTTTATATAATGTGTTCTTGCTGCCAGACTAAAGAAAGATATGGGGAATGTGCCTCAAGAGAGCTAGCCACCATGAAATGAGTACTCTATTACTCCACAAAACAATTCCCCTCAATTATTATCTTGTTATGATTGTGTGCGGAGACAATATAAACTACACATGTGCCAGGACACACTATCACAAAATAGGTTAGATTTGGGAGGCATTAGGAGAAGATCAGCTTGTGGCAACCCAGATCGTCGCGGTGTATCTAGTTTGCACAGTTACTCTGTTGTACCACAGTGCACGTGGTGTACATCAGAGCCTGTGAGCAAAAAATGTTACACAACCGAAGTCCCGTGCTCTAGGGACACTACAACTTCGATCTGTGAAGGGACACTACAACTTTGGTCTATGAAACGCAAGGAGGGTATGTGGTATGCGGATTTCCATAGCATGATTTGATAGAGCAGTCTCGAATACCATGTGTGAGACTAGACTCTGCTGACAACTGGTCCGCGTAGTGGTTTGGATCCTAACCTTTATGCAAAATGTAAATGAATATTTTCTTCTAATAATCTAATGGTAGAACCACATGCCTTGTCTTAATAAAAAAATTGCATGTCTGCCTTTCTTTATTATAACATCACATTACGCAATTGATCAAACTTTATACCTCATGCGTGAGCCAACCAACTCCTCTCTGTGGTGCTCGCTGATATGTCTTCAACGTATCTATAATTTTTTATTGTTTCATGCTATTATAGTATCAATATTGGATGTTTTATATGTAATTATATATTATTTTTTGGGACTAACCTATTAACCTAGTGCCAAGTGTCAGTTGTTGTTCTTTCTCTGTTTTTGGTTTTCCAGGAAATCAGTACCAAATGAAGTCCAAATACCACAAAACTTTTTAAGGTTTTTTTTGGACAAGAGAGACCCTAGAAGCTTCGGGTGGAGACCAGACGAGAAGCGAGGAGACGGCAAGGCAGTAGGACGCGCCCGGGGGTGTGTGGTCGCACTCTAATGCCTGGTGGGCACCTCATGGCTCCGTCTGTCCTAATTCCTCCTCTATAATCTGTAAAATTGGGAAACTAACAGAGAGCTGCCAAAAATACTTTTTCTGCCACCATAAGTTTTTCT